>NC_069507.1:136370035-136670035 GCF_027579735.1 Bombina bombina | reverse complement strand
GATCTCATCCTTTTCAGCGGATGGGAAGCACCAGAACGCTAGACTTTCATTTCTTCGGACTCTATCAGAAGAAGCTGGTAACTATGTCTAGCATATAAATATTGTCCGACGGAATGAGACTTTGAGAATTCCTCTCTTGTTTACCTAGATAGACTTATAGTTTGGTCCCTTTTATAACAGACTATATTGCTGATCTGAATATCATCAAACGAATAATAAGAAAACACTGGCACCTGATAAGAGAAGATGACCTGTTAGGGGATAAAATTATTGATAACCCCAAATGTATTTTTAAAAAGGCAGGGAACCTTAAAACATTTTTGGCACCTAGTGAACTGAAAACAAAAAAGAAAAATACACTAAAACAAAAAGACATAACTGGGAAAAGTATTATGGGTTTTTTTCCATGCTACTCATGTAAAGCATGTGGCCACAGTAACAAACTAAAAAATATTAGAATTAATAATATAGAGAAACCCCTCACAATTAAAGACACCATAAGATGTACCAATAAAAATATAATCTATATTCTTAAGTGCTCCTGTAACCTTTTTTATTTTGGGGAAACCAAAAGAATGGTCAGAGACCGAATAAGAGAGCATATTGGCAATATAAAGAATGGTAGAGATGATACTCATCTATACAAACACTTTAAATCAGTCCATAAAGGCAAAATTAAGGATTTAAAATATTGGGGTGTACAAAAAGTACATAATCATTGGAGAGGTGGCAGTATAGAGAAGAAATTACTGATAAAAGAAGCAGAGCTAATTTATAAATACGATACTCTATACCCAAAAGGTTTAAATTCGGAACTAGATCTCTCACCCTTTCTGTTTGACTAATGGGGGTTTTCTATATTGCAACTTTTACTCTGTTTAGGTTATATGGTCATAATCAACTCAACAACAATCCCTTTGTAGGATGTACATATATATCTCCTCTGTCTTATAAAAATCGTTATATTACAAGTTTCAAGTTTTATGGCCATCGAATACATATATAAGAAATCCTTTTAATAACATCAGCATTAAAATATCGCAAAAAATGTTTTAGATGGCTGTCAGACAAATTTTATGAATATTAATTATTTTATAAAACATCCTATAAAATGTTTGATAAGTTTTATAATTATTTATGAATATCACTTATTTTAGAATATTATGAACTGATTGTAGTAGCACCTATAATGTAGCCTTTTTTAAGTAAGCAGACACTAAGCAAAAATGATATTCCTCTTTAAGCTGAGAATGAATATAAAGAGACTATTCCACCTTAAATGAGCTGGGACATATACAGAAAAAATACAGATACACAGTATTCTTGTTATTCCACCTTAAATACATCAATCAAGAAACCACCAATGAGGGTTTTCTGACACCTTTATAAGGATACACCTGACCAGTCACACCTATCTTGAAAAGCTCCCTGGCGAGCGAAACGCGTTGATCTGAGTGGCTGTGTTATTTGACATATACTACTTGAATAAGGACATCTTACATCTAAGGATTTTCTCAACTTTACTCATTAACCCGGGTTACTTCTTCAACATTCCTCAACATCCTCCTTTTCCTGCGTGCAATTAGCACTAAGTGCAGGGAAGTACCTCTGTTTGAAAACCAAAGAGTGATTATCTCCAAAACAACCTGTGATTCCAATATCAAGAAAGCCGATTATCACGGTAACAGCAGTTGAAGTTTGCTGATGACGTCAGACGCCGAGATACACGCGGCGTACTGACTTAGTTTGGGAACTTGGAGCTGAACAGAGGATATCGGTGCCACACGAGTGGTGAAGTAAGTAGAAAGAATCTTAAAGATTTAAGATCCATAAAGTTTAATGACTGTATTGTGCTACAAGAAATCTATATATTGCCTAAACCTTGAACTTGGTCAGTAAAAATCTGTGAAGCAACGACATTTTAAAAAGGTTTTCTGATGGTATAAGAGACTGTCTCTCTCTGCATAATACAGTGGATTACTAACACACTTCCCCAGCTAAAGTTTGCTTACTAAGTTGCTTATAAAGTATCTAGTATGGAATTTCAACTTGCCTAAAATCTGATTTTATTATTTTTATATATGGGGAGACGTCCCTCTGTTTTAAGTTTCAATCTGATTGCGATTGTGTAAAAATAAACAAAATATTTTTATTATATGAATAAGGCTGCAAGGGAATTTTTTTAGATACATTTAAGTTTTCTTCACAATCTGTATCTAGTTTAACACATTGTTTCTTTGTAACCTTAACTCACATTTTGCTTGACAATATTATATATCACCTAATATCACATAAATATATGATCACACTGTTTTTTGACACATACTTGACTTCATCCTTAATTATTAGTACACTACTGATAGATCATCTTTCCTAAGTAAGACATCCGCATACCACTACATTTTTCACGGACACTTTTTATAGATCACCCCCCCTTGTTAAAAGTACTGTAGAAATCTAATACACGTATCATACTTCGCACAATTACCAACTCCTGTATATGTATACTGGATACACCTATTATTTGTTTTAATATTTGGATACCTTTAGCTTTCTTTTAGCGCACGTACTATCACTACAATTCTTACAGCGCGGGTTCCCTTGCTTGCGCCGAAACCTGCAACGTATATGTGATTGCGCCCTATATTTCACCCTTTTGACTCTTTTGCACAGTTTGTTTTTTTCCCCTTTTAAAGACCTTTATTGAACTGAAGCTTATAACATACTTTTTTTTTCCATTAAAATAATAATAATATATTTGGTCATTTTATGCACAATACTCTTAGTGTTTCAAAATAGTTCATAAAATAGAACTTAGTGGTGCAGTATGGAAGGAGAGCTGAAGACAGCAGTAATTTAATCTGGACAAAAAATATATTGAAACGGCATAAATCTAAATCAGAGTAATTAATAACATTCCTTGTACTCATGCAACTACATAAGTTGTCTGTCAAATTGCCTTGTAAAACAGAGGATTTTTGCAACACTTTATAGAAATCCCTAAATCAAAAGTTGAGCACAATTTGCTCTTTAATATCTATAATCGTGGAACGTTTCCAAAAAGGATTTAGTGAAACTAGTTATGGTGATCTGTCACAATCCGTAAGAGGGATTTTATGGAACTACTTCTCAATTTTAGTTAAGTATAAAAGTCATAAGCTACTTTCCTTAAATAGGTTTAGTTGCTATGTTCCCTAGGAAATCATGAATAACTCTAGCATTGCCTTTGGGATATAGAAATTCTTTTTTTTTTTAAGTTATATACAGAATATTCTTGTTTTTTATTATGTATAAAATAAAAAGCATATTGACTTATGTATGCATTTACAAGGATCCCATTTTTTTAAAACGTAGGGTGATTTTCTTGTGGATGGAACAGTAGAATAAATAAAGAAAATAAAAAATACAAAATGTAGTTACATTTTATGTAGAACTGGAAAATTACATTGCTTTGAAATTATGCTAATCCTAAAACCTCCTGTGTTCTTTCGTTACTGCCTTCCCTTTCTACTCATTTCTATATACTTTCATGCCTTTCACACTTAAACACTATAATTCAAGGCAATGAGTATTTAAGAAGTGCTTCATTTAAACATTTGAAATGTATTTTACGTTTTCCTAAATAGTTTTAAAGTATAATTTTTTTAAAATTTCATTTTAACTTTGTTCATGACTCATGTGTTATCTTCCTATTGAATGATAGTGGGTGAGTTAAGGGGGCTAAATTAGGTTACAATAGTACAGACGTAAACACTTTCAGATATATACATGGGAGTAAAAAATAATACATTTGCCCAGTTGCCCACATAGACCAGTGCTCAACAAATATGATCAAAATCTAGAAGCTTCAAAATCTAGGAGCCAGACCTCTCTGCATGCATGTATACGTGTGTGTGTTTACATATATATATATATATACTGTATATACATACATATATATATATATATATATGTAGATAGAGAGCACTCTCACTTTCAAAATCCTGATGCCAGGGTGCCAGCAGGTAAATATACACGATGGAGGAAGGCACTCACTGGTCTTTTCATCAAAAAAATATTTTATTTAGCGTGACGTTTCGGGGACACACTCTCCTTCCTCAGGTCTGAGGAAGGGGAGTGTCCCCCCAAAACGTCACGCTAAATAAAATATTTTTTTGATTAAAAGACCAGTGAGTGCCTTCCTCCATCGTGTACATATATATATATATATGTGTGTGTATCATAAAGCCAATTAACCAATTCAGGTACAGAGAATATATATATATATTTAACAAAAATACAATTTCCCGGAATATTTCTTATTAAAAAAACAAATCTGTTTCTGTTCTGTATGTCTTGCTAAACAAAGTGTGTCTCCAATGGTTTTCTGTGTAGTTTAAAAGTATTATAAGGTCCTTAAACATAACATTTTAATATTTATATTATGTATTAAAATATCAAATTTGCACGTCAATTTATTGACGTTTCAAGGATATACAATTCTATTCTTCAGAACAATAATATGTTGTAACAAACAGCTTTAAAGGGACAGTCTACAATATAATTTTTATTGTTTTAAAAGATAGATAATCCCTTTATTAACCATTCCCCAGTTTTGCACAACCAACACTATTATATTAATACACTTTTTACCTCTGTGATTACCTTGTATCTAAGCATCTTCTGACAGCCCACTGATCACATGACTTTGTATTTATTATCTATTGACTTGTATTTAGTTGTGTGTTGTGCTAAATCTTAAATAACTTCTCAGGTGTGAACACAATGTTATCTATATGGCCCACACATGAACTAGCAGTCTCCTGTTGTGAAAAGCAAATAAAAAAGCATGTGATTAAGAGGCTGTCAATAGAGCCTTTGAAACAGGCAGACATTTAGAGGTTTAAATGTTCTAAAGTATATTAATTTAGCAATGTTGGTTGTGCAAAGTTGGGGAATGGGTAGTAAAGGTGTTATCTATCTTTTTAAACAATAACAATTTTAGTGTAGACTGTCCCTTTAAATACAGTGAGTAAAACACACAAACCTCATCTTGTATTGGCGCCAAAAATTTTAATCACATCACTTCCAATTGTGTACACGTCAGGACTGGATGTTACATCACTTCCGGGAACCAGACTTCAAAATGGCAATTAGATATCTAATAATCAAATCAAAATGGTGCGAGAATGTCTTGCAAACACAAAAAAATACTTTCAGTAACTACTCACCTTTCACATATTCCCAAAGTAATTGAACAAAGTTGTTTCGCAATATTCAGCAAACTGTAAGTAGAAAATCCTGCACATGTCGTTTCTCCTTCATATGTGAATGGTGAGTAGTCACTTAATGTATTTTATTTATGATTGCAAAGCATTCATGCACCATTTTGATTTTTATTATTATATTTACAATTTCCACCTTGTAATCCAGTTACCAGAAGAGATGTAATATCCTGTCCTGACATGTACATTACTGGAAGTGATGTCATTTAATTGTTTGGCGCCAATTCACAAAGAGGTTTGTGTGTTTTACTCACTGTTTAAAGCTGTTTGTTCCACTGTATTATTATTGTGAAGAAGAGGATTGTATATCCTTGAAGAGTCAATAAATGGATTTGGCTTCTGCTGCAGATTGATTTCACCCACAACTGGGCCTTTCTCAACAAAAATGTATAGGTGCACTCCCACTTCAAATTAGGCCATCCAAGGGGTGCAAGTGGACTCAAGTGTAGGAAAAAGACAATGCACTCTCTTCGATCAATGTATTTATTCTGTCACATTTCAGGGTAAACCTTCCCCTTCCTCAGACAAATAACCAATGTGTAATCACAACTTAAATACCATGAAACGCCTCCCACATTGCGCATAACTTTTTCACAAACTAGGATAAGCTCTGACATTTTCAATCACTTTGACTAAAGATATTGGGGCCGATTTATTAACGATCTGTCTGACATGATCGGCTCGGCGGATCATGTCCGACAGACATCGCTGACATTGCACCCACAAGCAGTTCTGGTGAACTGCAACTGCAATGCCGCCCCCTGCAGATTCACGGCCAATCGGCAGCAAGCGGTGGGTGTCAATCAGCCTGATCGTATAGGATTGGGCAGATTGATGTCCGCAGCCTCAGAGGCAGCGGACTAGTTAAGGAGCAGAGGGCTTAAGACCGCTGCTTCTTAACTGCTGTTTCCAGCAAGCCTGAAGGCTCGCGCAGAAACATGGGGATCAGGGGCCATTCGGCCCTCAAGTGGGACTTTTGTGCCACTGTAAGCTAGTCATTGACTCAAATTCAATCAGCGAGTTGTATGTTCTCTTAGCATTGAAAGATAGGTTCTTTTAATTGTTCAACTGCAACTCCTGGGGCAAATTCCTGGATACCCTGTTGGAATTATTCTCATCACCAAGAGGAAAAAGAGAGTCCAGGATTTTCCATTGCCTTTCAACAAACGATACAAGAGAGTCCAAGATTTTCATTCAAAACAACATACTGCTGCCAGGAGCCACCTGGAAACAAAGATCCCAAAGGGTTTCAACAAAGGAAAGATTCCTACAGCAAAGAACAAAGCAAAATCGACTGGACAAGAGCCAAAGAAACATCTCTAACCCAGACAAGTCTACAACTTACCTCATATGATTGAGGTTACCTCTGGTAAGCACAAATCCACTCACCTCAGACAAAGAAGTGTCGAATATTCTAAAGCACATTACTGAACTCTTTAGAATACAATAACAATCCAAGGACATTATTATTATTATTATTTTTATTATCCTGTTACTATAACCACATAGGTCTGAAAACTACATACCTACTTTACTAATAGTCAATTTTTATTCTAGTGCCTAGCTGTGCGCCCTTTTTGATTTTCTCTTTTCCATCCACATTCCTAACAGTGACACGGGTACACTGTATCAGAGGCAGCACGCACATATATCACTATTACTACTATTGTTGCAAAAATAGCCATTACTCACCAAGTGTTAGAGTTTTTAGCGCAGGTGCCCCTCCTTTTTTCTAACATATATATATATATATATATATATATATATATATAGAGAGAGAGAGAGAGAGAGAGAGAGAGAGAGAGACTCCAAGTTAGTGCACTCTCACTTGCCAACTCAAACACAGACCAGGGTGCTTAACAAAATATTCAATCTGGACAAGGATAAGCACTCACTGGATTTATGCACAACAAATTATTTATTCGGCAGTGACGTTTCGGGGCATTCGTCTGAGGAAGGGGTGAATGCCCCGAAACGTCACTGCCGAATAAATAATTTGTTGTGCTTAAATCCAGTGAGTGCTTATCCTTGTCCAGATTATATATATATATATATATATATATATTTATATACACACATTTAAACACACACAATTAGTATATATAGAATATATTTTTGCTGTTCCCATTGGAACTAACAATTAAAAATCCAAATCTATTATTTGGCCAAAACAAATGCCCATATGAACAAAATTTTGCCAAACAAAATATTTGGAAAAATCTGAAAAAAATCTTTGAGACAAATTTTTTTAGCCTGTGCTCATCTCTAGAAAACATTGTATTTGCTTTATAGCAGTGCTGAGTGTCTATGGGGCATATTTATCAAGCTCGGTATAGAGCTTGAGTCCCCTCGTTTGGCTCGCCGGAAACAGAAGTTATCAAGAAGTTATGAAGCAGTGGTCTAAAGGCTGCTGCACCATAACTTGTCCGCCTGCTCTGAGGCGGCGGACAGAAATCAACCCTATCAAATTTGATCGGGTTGATTGACACCCCCTGCTAGCGGCCGATTGGCCATGAATCTGCAGGGGGCGGCTTTGCACCAGCAGTTCACAAGAACTGCTGGTGCAATGATAAATGCTGACAGCATATGCTTTTGGCATTTATCCATGGGCAGCGATGTGCAGTGGACATGATACGTTACTTCGTATTATGTCCGCTTGCACATTCTTAAATATGCCCCTATGTCTTAAACTAATCATACCCCTATTAATGCTGCTTTCTGCTGAGCCCCAAAACCTTATATGGAAAGCAGTTTGGAACTTGAGGTTGAGCCTCTTTCCTTAGTTTGATAGCGATCTTCCCTGCAAGTGTAGATCAAATTCAGCAATCCTTTTTCTACAAAAGCAGAATGAACAATTGGTTAAATCTTATTTACTATTCAGTGCCCTTGACAAATGACCCTGAATAAGAAGAATATGATTTATTTTTAATTTAGCACTTTCTTTCCTTAAAGGTCATCTTTTATTTACAACAGCATATCTGGCATTTTGTTCCCATACTAAATATCGGTTGTTTTTGAAGGTTACAGTGCTTATAATTTTAATCAGTTTTCCCAGGATACAGGAAGTTTTGCACAGCAATGTTTGATCATCACTAAATTATCACTGTTCTACTTGTACTGATGCAGCATGTAAGCATGAATAATATTTCTAATATGGTTTATTACTCATATTTGAAGTATACCTTAAGGGCTTTTTTTTTATTCATACATTTATTAACCAAAGGTTTTACCTTTATGATTTTTTGACATAATTAAAATGCCGATAGCCAATTTCACAGAATTACACATATTCATTTTTAACAAATAATTTTGCAAGTTTTATTGGTTTGAATATATATGCATACCTGTATTACTTTGTGCCTAGGGCAGCATATTTGGGGGAGGAAGAACGTTTTAATAGGTAGTTCTTTGCCATAATTCCTTTCCACTACTATGCTCTTAGATTGTTTTACTACAATATTAATAATTCTTGATTGTCTAGTTAGGGTTAAAGGCTCATCCATACAGTATATCCCTTGCCTACATTTTTGAGACTATACAAGGCAAACATTAGTTAAAACAGTTAAAGGAATATGAAACCTATTTTCTTTCTTTTGTTATTCAGATAGAACATATTATTTTAATCAAATTTCTAATTTATTTCTTTTATCAATTTTTCTTTGTTAAGTAAGCTTAGGAGCTTGCCATTTCTGGACCACTATTTGGCAGCAGTTTTGCAAGAATGTTATGCAATTGCAAGAGCACTAGAGGGCAGCACTATTTCCTGCCATGTAGTGTTCCAGATGCCTACCTAGTTATCTCTTCAACAAAAAATACTATTAGAACAAAGCAAATTGGAAAATAGAAGTAAATTGGAAACCTTTTTTTAAATTGTATGCTCTGTCTGAATAACAAAATATTTTTTTGGGGTTTCATATCCCTTTAAGAGTGGGAGCTTTTCTTATGTCTACAACAGTATAAAAGCTAAATATTCCCTTGTGCTGTAGAGTTCTTGAATTCAATCAGCTCCACAATAAGGGGCCGATTTATCAATCCGTCAATCGGCCCCAATGCATTTGTTTCCGTGCAAGCTTTTAGGCTCGCCGGAAACAGGAGTTAAGAAGCAGCGGTCGTCCTTAAAGGGACATGAAACCCAAATATTTTTTTCATGGTCTAGAAAGAGCATGGGATTTTAAGCAACTTTATAATTTACTTCTATTATCTAATTTGCCTCATTCTCTTGATATCCTATGCTGAAAAGCATATCTAGATATGCTCAGTAGCTGTTGATTGGTGGCTGCACAAATAGATGCCTTGTGTGATTGGCTCACTCATGTGCATTGCTATTTCTTCAACAAAGGATATATATATAGAATGAAGCAAATGAGAAAATAGAAGTAAATTGGGATGTTGTTTAAAATTGTATTCTCTACCTGAATCATGAAAGAAACATTTTGGGTTTAGTGTCCCTTTAACCTCTGAGGCAGCGGACAGCAATCTGCCCGATCGCATACAATCTGGTTGATTGGCACCCCCTGCTAGCAGCTGATTGGCCACAAATGTTCAAGGGGTGGCATTGCACAAGCATTGCTAGTGAAATGATTGTGCAATGATAAATGCCAACAGCGTATGCTACAGCGGATCATGTCCGTTCGCATTTTGATAAATCGGCCCCTAAAACTTGTATCTAATGGCTTTCAAATGTGATTGACTCATGTAGACTCTGTTTTATATAAAGCCAATTCAACAATGTTATTCCAATCAGCAAACGTCAGCAAATCCATTGACTGTTTTTTCTATAAATACAACTTGAGCCTATTGACAATTTAATTTCCCCGATTTATAAATGATTTGAAAACATTAAAATAGTTTTAAAAATGGAACAAAAACACCAAACTTGATTCTTGATACTTTGTCAAATTTGTCCAAAAAATTGGAATTGAGACCATTAATTGGAAAGAAATAGTCACACTATTTTCAAATGTATGTTAGAATTATACACAGACATTTTTATGCTTAAGTTTCTTAACATTTTTCATATCAGTTATGAATATATATGCTATAGTGATTTTGTGGTGAATGTGTCCTGTTCTAAGACCATGTTCACATTGCTTGTATTAATCAATTTTGGCAGGCTGGTAGTTCACAACCTGTCTGATTGTTGCGTGCTTGCCAAAGTACAGCAGAGGAAGATCGTTTTCAACTCATTGATCATACAGTTTACCTCAAACCCAACCACTACAACATTCGACTTCTAGGGGTAGATTTACCATATGTCGAGCAGACATAATTTGCTATAGCGAATCATGGCCGCCGACATTACTAAATGAAGACAACATTTATCATTGCACAAGCATTTCTAGTGACATTTTTGTGCAATGCTGCCCCCTGATCACTGTCGGACAATCGGCAGCTAGAAGGGGCTGTCAATCATTCAGATCGTATCTGGATGATTTCAATATGCCGCCTAAAAGGTAGCGGCCAGGTTAAGGAGCAGCTGTCTTATGACCGCTGCTTCTTAACCTCCATTTCAGGCGAGCCTGAAATGGTGGGCCTCCATTAATAAATGGAGCCCCTAATATGCTGCAATGAATGGAATCAAAATGTTGTCTCAATCTTCTAGTTGTAAAGGGTTCAAATACATTTTACGACTAATATTACCAAATTTGAAACAGGTATAAATGTGTAAATCATACCCAAAATATAAGAAAATGAAAGGAATAATTAAATTGGAAATGCCTTATTGAATATGTTTACATGTCTACTGAACTGATCATGCATTAATGTATACCATTAGTTACGGTCGCTAAGCAACTGCTGAAGGTTTTTAAAAAGTTTTTTAAACAGCTGATCAATTTACTTCTGTTATCTAATGTGCTTCATTCAGGGCCGGATAGGGAATAAATAGCAGCCCTGGAAAAATATGAAGACCAGCCCTATTTTCTGTTGAGTCAGTAGCAAGCACATGCCCCATTTTTTTCAAAGGGGATTACTGGGATACTCCTTCCCCAATATTTTTTTCAGAACTAAATGATATCACTTTGTATTAAATAAAAGTGCCAGCTTGTTGTTATATAGGCACCCTACAACCTAATTGCATCCATTAATCACCCCTTTAAATTGAAGATTTCCAGCCCCAGCTGGTGCAGCCCACCGGGAACTCTCTTGGTATCCCAGTAGGCCAATCCAGCCTTGGCTTCATTCTCTTGGTACCCTTTGCTAACGAGCATACCTAGGTAGGCACAATGCAGCAATGCATTACTGGAAGCTACTTGTGGCATATCAATGCTTATTGTCATTGATTTGATCTGGTAACTCACAGAAGTGTATTGCTGCTCCTTCAACAAAAGATATCAATAGAATGAAGCAAATTTGATAATGGAAATAAATTGCTAAGTTGTTTAAAATGATATGCTCTATCTGAATCACGAAAGAAAAGCAATGAGCACTGAATTAGATTATTTATTTTGTTCGTAAACTGCACAAAATGGTTTAATTTGTCTACTTATTTAACTGCAGCTACAATTGAGGAGTTTTAACAAAAGAAAAGCAAAAAAAAGATTCATGTAGATTTCATTTGGTATAAAATGTCACGCAGGCATCTGTGATTTTCTGAACAGAAAGAAAGAACACTTGATTTTCTAACATTGCATTTGTCCTTGTATGTATTTTTCTCTTTTAGGTACAACAAGATTGTTCTGCCAGTTTCAATACAACGGTCTCTTCATCATGTGTCCAAGTCTCACAATATGCATGTCAAAGACGTACAGCCTTACAAGACATCAACAGAATATTCACGGTAATAATTACTGGGTGCATAAGCATGAAAAGACCATACTAAAATAATGATATGGCAGCAGTGGAAAAAAATAACTCGAAGTTCAATTTTTGTTGCATCCATAATGCATTTCTAAACCGTTTTATAGTTTAACTGAAACCATTAAATAGAACTATAGTATATTACAACAGGTAACAAGTATCAACCTGGAATTTATTTTATTTTTTTTTGCCGCGTTTTTTAAAAATTTTAATTACAAATGTATTTAAAAAGGACATAGCAACTACAGTATATACATTTATTTTGTGTATAGGTTTTATATAAAAACTTTCTAAGGGCATAGATTGCACATTTTTGAATACAGCATATAAATGCCGACATCCCAGTGGTCCCTATTTGAGAGGAACAGTCACTAATATTTAAGCCTCTGTCCAGCTGTCCCTCTGAGATAAATATATGTCCCTATTTGCAGAATTCCTGCTTTTTAATTAAAGTTAGCAAGAGAACGAAGAAAATTGATAATAGGAGTAAATTAGAAAGTTGCATAAAATTGAATGCTCTATCTGAATCATTAAAGAAAAATATTGGGTTTAGTATCCTTTTAAGCTTTTTGCATCAGTCAGGTTGGGTTTGTATTACAAGTAAAAAAAATTAAAAACTTATTTTGTGCAAGCGGTAACCTGACTAGCGCAAATATCCTAACTTAAATTATTGCGTGCCCGTGCATGTATCCCCCATAGAAATCAACGGAGAAAAAAAAGTTTTAAAAAATGTAACACCCGAATATTGCGCAAACACTATTGCATCTTCCCAATCCCTATAGAAGTCAATGGAGAAAAAAAAAATAGTTGAAAGAAAACCCTTCGCACAAACAACAGCGTTTTTGCAATAGCAAATGTAAAATATTTCCAGTAAATACATAGCTAAAATCTTTATTAAATATTAATTTTGCATACATATGTTTTATCATGTTTTCATCTACTTAATGGCAAAGGACTATAATGCAAATGAAGAAACGGGATTCGCTCCTCAAGTCAAAGTAAAACATCCATTTATTTGAACATAGTTTAAAAACAGATAGGAAGCTCCAAAAATAGAACAAGACTGGTAGTGGGCGCAACACTAATGGGCTTACGCGTTTCGGCTGTCATAAGGACTATAATGCACTTATATATATGTTTATATATGTATACATACACATTAATGTTTTTATATGTGTATATATGATTGTAAATACACATATACATACATTAATATATATACAGTATATGTATATATATATATATATATATATATATACATAAAATACATGTTTAACAATGGATATGTATGTGTCTCAATGTTAATGTTAAAGCGTCTTTTTTTC
Organism: Bombina bombina; assembly: GCF_027579735.1. Classification (NCBI taxonomy): domain Eukaryota; kingdom Metazoa; phylum Chordata; class Amphibia; order Anura; family Bombinatoridae; genus Bombina; species Bombina bombina. Next base: position 136,656,648 of record NC_069507.1, on the reverse strand, counting down.
TAACCCGCAAGATCTCGTGTCTTTGATCCCTCATAATTTTTGTGTGCAATATTTTTTAAAAATTTAAAAAAATATTTGCGCCTCACTTGTAATCTAGTCCTAAATTATTGCAATTTCAGTTTTGTGTTGTTTCTAGTATTGGCTTGTGTCTCCTGCATACTACGTCATCTGCAAGAGATTGGGAACCAAGGGGCTCAGTTGGCAGAAACTGAAAATAACAATTGTGCTAAATCAAAATGTCTCAGATTGTTTTATAACCCTGACTATTAAAGGAAACTAAAGTGAGTCTTACATTTACAGCCCCAGATTATGAGATAATATTATTAAAGGGATAGTTTAGTCAAAATTAAACTTTCATGATTCAGATAGAGCAGGCAATTTTAAACAACTTTCTAATTTACTCCTATTAGCAATTTTTCTTCATTCTCTTGGTATCTTTATTAAAATAAGCTTAGGAGCCGGCACATTTTTGGTGCAGGACCTGGGTAGTGCTTGTGGATTAGTGTCTAAATGTAGCCATCCAATCAGAAGCGTTACCCAGGTTCTGAACCCAAAATTGACTCACTCCTAAGCTTACATTCCTGCTTTTTAAAATAAAGATACCATGAGAAAGAAGAAAAATTGATAATAGGAGTAAATTAGAAAGTGGCTTAAAATTGCATGCTCTATCTGAATCATGAAAGTTTAATTTTGACTAGACTGTCCCTTTAAGAATACATGATATTGGCTTACTCACTGCTATTTCTGATTTGCACTTTGATAACCAGGTTTAATATGTGTGTTTTTATATGCAGTTTTCATTTATATGTGCACACTCAAAGGCCTCTATTTACCAAAGTCTGGCGGACCTGATCCGACAGTGTGGATCAGGTCCGCCAGACCTCGCTGAATACGGAGAGCAATACGCTCTCCGTATTCAGCATTGCACCAGCAGATCACAAGAGCTGCTGGTGCAACATCGCCCCCTGCAAACTCGCGGCCAATCGGCCGCCAGCAGGGAGGTGTCAATCAATCCGATCGTACTCGATCAGGTTGATTTCTGGTGATGTCTGTCCGCCTGCTCAGAGCAGGTGGACAGGTTATGGAGCAGCGGTCTTTGTGACTGCTGCTTCATAACTGCTGTTTCTGGCGAGGCTGAAGGCTTGCCAGAAACACGGGCCATCAAGCTCCATTCGGAGCTTGATAGATAGGCCCCATATAATGGATTCCATTTATTAACCCCTTCATCCAAAAGGACGTGTATATATATATATATATATATATATATATATATATATATATTGTAACAGGAACCACTTTTAACCACGGTCTTCTAGGGCACAAATGCAGCACAGGACAGTCACTGTAGTTTACAAGGCTTTATTTTTCACAGCAATAACAAACAGGCAGTTCATTTTCAACAGAGGGAAATCCTTCCTCTGCAGCAAAGGTAAATGCTTTTAAATGTGTCCCAGCACTTCACAGCATTCCACAAGTGCTTTGTAAAAATAATGTCCTTTTACAGTTCACAGGAACAAAAGTCTTTTACACAGTGTAACAAACACACACACCAGCCTCTGTAGCTGTATATCTCTCTCTCAAGGCCTAAGTGAGGCTGCTATTTAAACCCTCACAACTTCTAATTAGCCACACCTGTGATTAGCTGCTGGACAGCTTCCCAGCTGTCTGGGATAATCAAATACACACTCTTTCTCCCTGGGGTTTTAACTGAAAGGAGAAATAGCATGTACAATGCTTGGTCTTAAATATCTTCCATTTATAACCAGGCCTTGCTTTCTGTCACATATCCTCCCCCCCAGCTCACACCCAGTGGGTTGAGCGACCATGGACATCAATGAATGTACCAGAGACAAACCATCAGCATTGCCCTGCAAAAGACCGGCCCTGTGCTCAACAGTAAAATTGAAGGGTTGCAAGCTAAGAAACCACCTAGTAACCCTTGAATTTGTTTCCTTATTCTGACTCATCCATGTGAGAGGAGCATGATCTGTTATTAATTTAAATTTTCTTCCCAACAGATAGTACCTAAGGGTCTCTAAAGCCCACTTAATGGCAAGGCATTCCTTCTCCACTATAGAATAGTTCTTTTCCTGTGGAATAAGTTTTCTGCTTAGGAAAAGGACAGGATGCTCTTCTCCCTGACACTCCTGCGAGAGAACTGCTCCTAAACCAACATCAGAGGCATCTGTCTGTACAATAAAATCTTTATCGAAATTGGGGGTTACCAAAACTGGATGGGCACAAAGGGCATCTTTCAAATGCTTAAAAGCTTGTTCTGCTTCTGGGGACCATTTTATCATAATTGGGGCCCTTGCTTTTGTGAGATCTGTCAAGGGTGCCGCAATTGTAGCGAAATTCGGGATAAACCTTCTATAATAACTAGTTATCCCAATAAATGCTCTTACTTGTTTTTTAGTTAGAGGCTGTGGCCAGTTCTGTATGGCCTCTACTTTTGTTGTCTGAGGTTTAACTAATCCTCTACCAATAGTATAACCCAAGTACTTAGCTTCCTGTAAACCAACGGTACATTTTGCAGGATTGGCAGTTAACCCAGCGGACCGTATTGCATCAAGTACTGCTTGAACTTTTGGAAGATGGGATTCCCAATCTGTACTATAAATTATAACATCATCCAAATATGCTGCCGCATAACGAACATGGGGTTTCAGAATTCTATCCATCATCCTCTGGAATGTTGCCGGGGCCCCATGTAAACCAAATGGCAACACCGTATACTGAAATAAGCCCTCTGGGGTTGAAAAAGCTGTCTTTTCCTTTGCTTGACTAGTGAGAGGCACCTGCCAATACCCTTTCGCTAAATCAATTGTAGTGAGATAACGTGCTTTTCCTAGCCTTTCTATCAACTCATCTACCCTAGGCATTGGGTAGGTGTCAAATTTGGAAACACAATTAAGCTTACGAAAGTCATTACAGAACCTTAATGAACCATCCGGCTTTGGAACAAGCACGATTGGACTGTTCCACTCACTTTGTGATTCCTCAATTACCCCAAGCTTTAACATTTTTTCTACCTCCAGTTTAATAGCCTTTCTACGAGCCTCAGGGACCCTATAGGGTTTAAGGCAGACCTTCTTCCCTGGTTCTGTTATTATGTCATGCTTAATAACATTAGTTTTTCCCGGTACCACAGAAAATACCTCTTTGTTCATTGTAATAAAATCCTTGACCTCTCTCTTCTGATGTACAGATAGGGTTTCCGATATATTCACCTCTGGTTCAGTGACAGGGAGTTCTGTAGGTTTTACCAGATTTATATGATATATTCGCTCAGGTTTCCTTCTCCCTGGCTGACTTACTTTGTAATTAACATCATTTATAACCCTGATATTATTTCTTGCCTCTACCAATGTTGGATCCTCCCATTGGGCTTTTTTAAAATTACCAGGGCCACCAACCAGATCTATCAAATCATCAATATTTTCCAAGCTAGTACTTGGTACTTCATTACTCTGAGAAGGTTGATGACCTACTAATACAGGCATAGGGCAATAAATCTTATTTTTCTCCTTTTCAATGGAACCCCCTTCAAAATCAGTTTCAGAGAAAGGAAATACATAAATATCAGAAGTTTGACATATTTCTGGAGATTCCCATAACTCCAGAAATTTTGGAAAATTTCTCCCTATCACCACCTCATGGGCTAAATTTGGTACTACACCAACACAATATTTTAATTTACCACACTGAGTCTCAATCTCCACCTCAGCTGTAGGATATTCCCGTTTATCTCCATGAACACAGATAATTCCCATTTTTTCCCCATAATCTAATACTGCATCTGGTACTAAAGATTTAGCCACTAGTGTGACCATACTTCCTGAATCAAGCAAAGCCCTAGACACTTTACCATTAACCGTCACAGTACACCAATGGGAATCATTATTAACAGAGCTGTTGCTATTAGACAATAGTGAATGTGCAACATTACAGTCCATAAATTCATCTTTATCACAGTCTCTAGCAATATGCCCAACCTCATTACATTTAAAACATCTTACAGGTTGGTTATATTTAAATGTTTCCTTAATTCCTGGGGAAATGTCTCTGGTGTTTTGCCTATACACCTGCTGCTCTCTTATCCCCTTTATCCCCTGAACAGTCTTACCAGTTCTTGTAGAGCTCTGGGACTTGGGATTGTGGGGCTGATCCATTGAAGATTGTTGCAAAACTTCTCCTGAAGCTATAAATCTTTCGACCAATACAATCAACTGATCCGCTGTTTGAGGATCACCTTGATTAACCCACCGCCGCAGGGAAGCAGGTAATCCACGCTGAAACCGGTCCATCACCAGTAGTTCCACTATTTTGGTAGCCGAATTAACCTCTGGTTGCAGCCACTTCCTGGCAAGGTGTATAAGGTCGAACATCTGGGATCTTGCAGCATTATGAGATGAAAACATCCAGGAATGGAATCTTTGTGCACGGACTGCCGAAGTCACCCCCAGGCGTGCAAGGATTTCTGCTTTCAATTTCTCATAGTCACCGGCTTGTGCTGGCTCTAAATCAAAGTAGGCCTTCTGAGGTTCACCACTAAGAAATGGCGCAAGTATACTCGCCCACTCAACTGTCGGCCATTTTTCTCTTTCTGCTGTGCGTTCAAATGCCAAAAGATACGCCTCAACATCATCAGCTGCTGTCATTTTTTGAAGATAATGACTAGCCCTTATTACTCTGGAACCTTGGCTGCCACCAACATATTCAGAGTTCAGTCTTTCTGATATGGCTTGAACCTCTCGTTGCAGAGTCTGTGTAGCACTTTGCTGCTCCTCCCGGATCTTCCTGAATGTCTCAGCTTGCACAGCAGCCATCTGTTGAATCAACAATTCAGTGTTCTCCTTCTGTGATTTAGCCAGCAGCATAGCACTCTCTGACTGGGCCAAGACCAACTGTTGCAGTGTTGCACTATTTTCAGCAGCTTTTCTGTTAGTCTCCTGCTGTATAGCATTAGAATGGATCAAAGCTTTAATGACTTCCTCCATGTTGCTTGCAGATTATTATGCCCACAGACTTACAACGTGGTTGCCCGCATTCTCCACCAAGTGTAACAGGAACCACTTTTAACCACGGTCTTCTAGGGCACAAATGCAGCACAGGACAGTCACTGTAGTTTACAAGGCTTTATTTTTCACAGCAATAACAAACAGGCAGTTCATTTTCAACAGAGGGAAATCCTTCCTCTGCAGCAAAGGTAAATGCTTTTAAATGTGTCCCAGCACTTCACAGCATTCCACAAGTGCTTTGTAAAAATAATGTCCTTTTACAGTTCACAGGAACAAAAGTCTTTTACACAGTGTAACAAACACACACACCAGCCTCTGTAGCTGTATATCTCTCTCTCAAGGCCTAAGTGAGGCTGCTATTTAAACCCTCACAACTTCTAATTAGCCACACCTGTGATTAGCTGCTGGACAGCTTCCCAGCTGTCTGGGATAATCAAATACACACTCTTTCTCCCTGGGGTTTTAACTGAAAGGAGAAATAGCATGTACAATGCTTGGTCTTAAATATCTTCCATTTATAACCAGGCCTTGCTTTCTGTCACAATATATATATATACAGTATATATACAGTATATGTCTTGCAGTACTTTGCCTTTCGTACTGCAAGACGTATATAAACACCTTTGCTTCAGGACGCTCCAGCACTCTCGGCTGTTGAGTTACAGCTGAGATCTGGAGCTCCTGAAAATTCATACATCTGCCGCATACAGAGCCAGAGCGCGATCAGTAAATATGCAAAAAACAATAAATTATATATATATATATATAAAAAGTCAATTTATAGGTACTGGCAGACAGCTGCCAGTACCTAAGATGACAGGTAATATTTATAGGGGGCAGGTTTAGAGAGCTGTTTGGGGGGATCAGGGAGGTTGGGGGTTACGGGGATCCTACACTGCAGAGGATAAAATATAAATATATATATATATATATATATATATATATATATATATATATATATATTAGGCAAAATACCAAGCAGACTAATAGTGATGGGTACCCAAAGACATATTTTGTATTGAAACTGTCCATTTCTTGTGTTAAAGGAATAGAAAAGCCCTAATTGAAATGTACCTGGGTGCATTTCAGTTTTATTAGGAAAAATGTTTCTAGTAAAAGATGTTACTGTTTCTTTCATGTAATTGGCAAGAGTCCATGAGCTAGTGACGTATTGGATATACAATCCTACCAGGAGGAGCAAAGTTTCCAGAACCTCAAAATGCCTATAAATACACCCCTCACCACACCCACAATTCAGTTTTACAAACTTTGCCTCCTATGGAGGTGGTGAAGTAAGTTTGTGCTAGATTTCTACGTTGATATGCGCTTCTCAGCATTTTGAAGCCTGGTTCCTCTCAAACTGCAGTGAATGACAGAGGGATGTGAAGGGATGTGAAGGGAGTACTAAATATATGTGTTTACTTATATTTGCCATGATTCAGGTTTATCAGTATATTTTCTTTTTGCAGACTGTCAGTTTCATATCTGGGAAATGCATAATTAAAAAAAATTAAAAAAAATTCTTACCTGAAGTTTTTCAAAATTGTCTAAAATTGCGGGCTGTATTAGGCTCGCAAGAGCGCAAAATGCTATAATTTATTGGGTCATTCTTGGCGCGAGAATTACGTTTGTTGTCGTAATTTCGTCATTTCCGGCGTCTTAGTTGGCGCCAAGTTTTTTTCACGAGGTTGCGTCATCTATGACGCTCGTGTTTGTTGCAGACGTTTTTGGCGCCAAAAAATATTTTGTCAGTTGTGGGCGTCATACTTGGCGCCAAACTTTTTGAAATTATTTAAGACTTCATTTCGTTTTGCTTCTGGTTTCCAGAGGCCTATTTTGTTTGAATTTCTTTCCCATTCCTGAAACTGTCATATAAGGAAAACATAATTTATGTAAGAACTTACCTGATAAATTCATTTCTTTCATATTAACAAGAGTCCATGAGCTAGTGACGTATGGGATATACATTCCTACCAGGAGGGGCAAAGTTTCCCAAACCTTAAAATGCCTATAAATACACCCCTCACCACACCCACAAATCAGTTTAGCGAATAGCCAAGAAGTGGGGTGATAAGAAACAAAGTGCGAAGCATATAAAATAAGGAATTGGAATAATTGTGCTTTATACAAAAAAAAAAATCATAACCACCACAAAAAAGGGTGGGCCTCATGGACTCTTGTTAATATGAAAGAAATGAATTTATCAGGTAAGTTCTTACATAAATTATGTTTTCTTTCATGTAATTAACAAGAGTCCATGAGCTAGTGACGTATGGGATAATGACTACCCAAGATGTGGATCTTTCCACACAAGAGTCACTAGAGAGGGAGGGATAAAATAAAGACAGCCAATTCCTGCTGAAAATAATCCACACCCAAAATAAAGTTTAACGAAAAACATAAGCAGAAGATTCAAACTGAAACCGCTGCCTGAAGAACTTTTCTACCAAAAACTGCTTCAGAAGAAGAAAATACATCAAAATGGTAGAATTTAGTAAAAGTATGCAAAGAGGACCAAGTTGCTGCTTTGCAGATCTGGTCAACCGAAGCTTCATTCCTAAACGCCCAGGAAGTAGATACTGACCTAGTAGAATGAGCTGTAATTCTCTGAGGCGGAATTTTACCCGACTCAACATAGGCAAGATGAATTAAAGATTTCAACCAAGATGCCAAAGAAATGGCAGAAGCTTTCTGGCCTTTCCTAGAACCGGAAAAGATAACAAATAGACTAGAAGTCTTACGGAAAGATTTCGTAGCTTCAACATAATATTTCAAAGCTCTAACAACATCCAAAGAATGCAACGATTTCTCCTTAGAATTCTTAGGATTAGGACATAATGAAGGAACCACAATTTCTCTACTAATGTTGTTGGAATTCACAACTTTAGGTAAAAATTCAAAAGAAGTTCGCAACACCGCCTTATCCTGATGAAAAATCAGAAAAGGAGACTCACAAGAAAGAGCAGATAATTCAGAAACTCTTCTAGCAGAAGAGATGGCCAAAAGGAACAAAACTTTCCAAGAAAGTAATTTAATGTCCAATGAATGCATAGGTTCAAACGGAGGAGCTTGAAGAGCTCCCAGAACCAAATTCAAACTCCAAGGAGGAGAAATTGACTTAATGACAGGTTTTATACGAACCAAAGCTTGTACAAAACAATGAATATCAGGAAGAATAGCAATCTTTCTGTGAAAAAGAACAGAAAGAGCGGAGATTTGTCCTTTCAAAGAACTTGCGGACAAACCCTTATCTAAACCATCCTGAAGAAACTGTAAAATTCTCGGTATTCTAAAAGAATGCCAAGAAAAATGATGAGAAAGACACCAAGAAATATAAGTCTTCCAGACTCTATAATATATCTCTCGAGATACAGATTTACGAGCCTGTAACATAGTATTAATCACGGAGTCAGAGAAACCTCTTTGACCAAGAATCAAGCGTTCAATCTCCATACCTTTAAATTTAAGGATTTCAGATCCGGATGGAAAAAAGGACCTTGCGACAGAAGGTCTGGTCTTAACGGAAGAGTCCATGGTTGGCAAGATGCCATCCGGACAAGATCCGCATACCAAAACCTGTGAGGCCATGCCGGAGCTATTAGCAGAACAAACGAGCATTCCCTCAGAATCTTGGAGATTACTCTTGGAAGAAGAACTAGAGGCGGAAAGATATAGGCAGGATGATACTTCCAAGGAAGTGATAATGCATCCACTGCCTCCGCCTGAGGATCCCGGGATCTGGACAGATACCTGGGAAGTTTCTTGTTTAGATGAGAGGCCATCAGATCTATCTCTGGGAGCCCCCACATTTGAACAATCTGAAGAAATACCTCTGGGTGAAGAGACCATTCGCCCGGATGCAACGTTTGGCGACTGAGATAATCCGCTTCCCAATTGTCTACACCTGGGATATGAACCGCAGAGATTAGACAGGAGCTGGATTCCGCCCAAACCAAAATTCGAGATACTTCTTTCATAGCCAGAGGACTGTGAGTCCCTCCTTGATGATTGATGTATGCCACAGTTGTGACATTGTCTGTCTGAAAACAAATGAACGATTCTCTCTTCAGAAGAGGCCAAAACTGAAGAGCTCTGAAAATTGCACGGAGTTCCAAAATATTGATCGGTAATCTCACCTCCTGAGATTCCCAAACTCCTTGTGCCGTCAGAGATCCCCACACAGCTCCCCAACCTGTGAGACTTGCATCTGTTGAAATTACAGTCCAGGTCGGAAGAACAAAAGAAGCCCCCTGAATTAAACGATGGTGATCTGTCCACCACGTTAGAGAGTGTCGAACAATCGGTTTTAAAGATATTAATTGATATATCTTCGTGTAATCCCTGCACCATTGGTTCAGCATACAGAGCTGAAGAGGTCGCATGTGAAAACGAGCAAAGGGGATCGCGTCCGATGCAGCAGTCATAAGACCTAGAATTTCCATGCATAAGGCTACCGAAGGGAATGATTGAGACTGAAGGTTTCGACAAGCTGTAATCAATTTTAGACGTCTCTTGTCTGTTAAAGACAGAGTCATGGACACTGAATCTATCTGGAAACCCAGAAAGGTTACCCTTGTTTGAGGAATCAAAGAACTTTTTGGTAAATTGATCCTCCAACCATGATCTTGAAGAAACAACACAAGTCGATTCGTATGAGACTCTGCTAAATGTAAAGACTGAGCAAGTACCAAGATATCGTCCAAATAAGGAAATACCACAATACCCTGTTCTCTGATTACAGACAGAAGGGCACCGAGAATCTTTGTGAAAATTCTTGGAGCTGTAGCAAGGCCAAACGGTAGAGCCACAAATTGGTAATGCTTGTCTAGAAAAGAGAATCTCAGGAACTGATAATGATCTGGATGAATCGGAATATGCAGATATGCATCCTGTAAATCTATTGTGGACATATAATTCCCTTGCTGAACAAAAGGCAATATAGTCCTTACAGTTACCATCTTGAACGTTGGTATCCTTACATAACGATTCAATAATTTTAGATCCAGAACTGGTCTGAAGGAATTCTCCTTCTTTGGTACAATGAAGAGATTTGAATAAAACCCCATCCCCTGTTCCGGAACTGGAACTGGCATAATTACTCCAGCCAACTCTAGATCTGAAACACAATTCAGAAATGCTTGAGCTTTCACTGGATTTACTGGGACACGGGAAAGAAAAAATCTCTTTGCAGGAGGTCTCATCTTGAAACCAATTCTGTACCCTTCTGAAACAATGTTCTGAATCCAAAGATTGTGAACAGAATTGATCCAAATTTCTTTGAAAAAACGTAACCTGCCCCCTACCAGCTGAACTGGAATGAGGGCCGTACCTTCATGTGAACTTAGAAGCAGGCTTTGCCTTTCTAGCAGGCTTGGATTTATTCCAGACTGGAGATGGTTTCCAAACTGAAACTGCTCCTGAGGACGAAGGATCAGGCTTTTGTTCTTTGTTGAAACGAAAGGAACGAAAACGATTGTTAGCCCTGTTTTTACCTTTAGATTTTTTATCCTGTGGTAAAAAAGTTCCTTTCCCACCAGTAACAGTTGAAATAATAGAATCCAACTGAGAACCAAATAATTTGTTTCCCTGGAAAGAAATGGAAAGTAGAGTTGATTTAGAAGCCATATCAGCATTCCAAGTCTTAAGCCATAAAGCTCTTCTGGCTAAGATAGCCAGAGACATAAACCTAACATCAACTCTAATAATATCAAAAATGGCATCACAGATAAAATTATTAGCATGATGGAGAAGAATAATAATATCATGAGAATCACGATTTGTTACTTGTTGCGCTAGAGTTTCCAACCAAAAAGTTGAAGCTGCAGCAACATCAGCCAATGATATAGCAGGTCTAAGAAGATTACCTGAACACAGATAAGCTTTTCTTAGAAAAGATTCAATTTTTCTATCTAAAGGATCCTTAAACGAGGTACCATCTGACGTAGGAATGGTAGTACGTTTAGCAAGGGTAGAAATAGCCCCATCAACTTTAGGGATTTTGTCCCAAAATTCTAACCTGTCAGGCGGAACAGGATATAATTGCTTAAAACGTTTAGAAGGAGTAAATGAATTACCCAATTTATCCCATTCTTTGGAAATTACTGCAGAAATAGCATTAGGAACAGGAAAAACTTCTGGAATAACCGCAGGAGCTTTAAAAACCTTATCCAAACGTATAGAATTAGTATCAAGAGGACTAGAATCCTCTATTTCTAAAGCAATTAGTACTTCTTTAAGTAAAGAGCGAATAAATTCCATCTTAAATAAATATGAAGATTTATCAGCATCAATCTCTGAGATAGAATCCTCTGAACCAGAAGAGTCCAAAGAATCAGAATGATGGTGTTCATTTAAAAATTCATCTGTAGAGAGAGAAGATTTAAAAGACTTTTTACGTTTACTAGAAGGAGAAATAACAGACAAAGCCTTCTTTATGGATTCAGAAACAAAATCTCTTATGTTATCAGGAACATTCTGCACCTTAGATGTTGAGGGAACTGCAACAGGCAACGGTACATTACTAAAGGAAATATTATCTGCTTTAACAAGTTTGTCATGACAATTATTACAAACAACAGCTGGAGGAATAGCTACCAAAAGTTTACAGCAGATACACTTAGCTTTGGTAGATCCAGCAGGCAGTGATTTTCCTGTAGTATCTTCTGGCTCAGATGCAACGTGAGACATCTTGCAATATGTAAGAGAAAAAACAACATATAAAGCAAAATAGATCAAATTCCTTATAAGACAGTTTCAGGAATGGGAAAGAATGCCAAATATCAAGCTTCTAGCAACCAGAAGCAAATGAAAAATGAGACTGAAATAATGTGGAGACAAAAGCGACGCCCATATTTTTTAGCGCCAAATAAGACGCCCACATTATTTGGCGCCTAAATGCTTTTGGCGCCAAAAATGACGCCACATCCGGAACGCCGACATTTTTGGCGCAAAATAACGTCAAAAAATGATGCAACTTCCGGCGACACGTATGACGCCGGAAACGGAAAATAATTTTTGCGCCAAAAAAGTCCGCGCCAAGAATGACGCAATAAAATGAAGCATTTTCAGCCCCCGCGAGCCTAACAGCCCACAGGGAAAAAAGTCAAATTTTTGAGGTAAGAAAAATATGATAATTCAATGCATAATCCCAAATATGAAACTGACTGTCTGAAAATAAGGAAAGTTGAACATTCTGAGTCAAGGCAAATAAATGTTTGAATACATATATTTAGAACTTTATAAATAAAGTGCCCAACCATAGCTTAGAGTGTCACAGAAATAAGACTTACTTACCCCAGGACACTCATCTACATGTTTGTAGAAAGCCAAACCAGTACTGAAACGAGAATCAGTAGAGGTAATGGTAAATATAAGAGTATATCGTCGATCTGAAAAGGGAGGTAAGAGATGAATCTCTACGACCGATAACAGAGAACCTTATGAAATAGACCCCGTAGAAGGAGATCACTGCATTCAATAGGCAATACTCTCTTCACATCCCTCTGACATTCACTGCACGCTGAGAGGAAAACCGGGCTCCAACTTGCTGCGGAGCGCATATCAACGTAGAATCTAGCACAAACTTACTTCACCACCTCCCTTGGAGGCAAAGTTTGTAAAACTGATTTGTGGGTGTGGTGAGGGGTGTATTTATAGGCATTTTAAGGTTTGGGAAACTTTGCCCCTCCTGGTAGGAATGTATATCCCATACGTCACTAGCTCATGGACTCTTGTTAATTACATGAAAGAAATTGATATTTTGCTTTATATGCTGTTTTTTCTATTACATTTGCAAGATGTCTCAAAACTGTTCCTGTTTCAGAAAACACTGTTGGATTCCTGCTGACTGATATCAGTTCTACCAAAGCTAAGTTCATTTATGTTAATGTTATGAATTTTATATTTAGCTGTGGTTTGTAATAAGTTATCATGATAAACTTTTACATGCAGAGAAAGTGTTCATCAGTATTAATGCATTGTCTATTGCTATTCTTTTAACATCCAAATGTACAAGATATACCTGGGAATTTATAAGAATATTTTTCTGATTCTATTCTAAAGGCTTTGTCTGCCATTCCGTCTTCTAATAAAATGTAAGATCTTTTTTAAACTTCTCATTTAGTTGATACATTTTCAAATGACTGACAACATACTGTATTATCCTTCTCTGATGAGGATTTATCTGATTCAGAAGATCCTTCCTCAGATATTGACACTAACAAATCTACTTTTTTTATTTTAATGGAGTACATTTGTTCTTTGTTGAAAAAGTGTTGATTATATTGGATATTGAGGAGACTAGTCCTTTTTTATTTTATGGCTAGTTAACATTTAGATTCTGTTTATTAACCTCCTGTGGTTGCTTCAGAGGTTTTTTTCCAGTTCCTAATACTAGGGAATGGAATAGACCTGGTACTTCTTTTATTACTTCTTTAAGGTTTTAAAGATTGTATCCTTCAGTTAGTTTGGAGTTTTGGGAAAGATCTCCAAGTTAATGGGGTTATCTCTATGAAATAGTATTTATTTTAAAGATCCTTTAGATGGGAAACTTGTATCTTAACTAAGGAAAATTTATATATTTTCAGGTCCATTTCTTAGGCCTGTAATTTCTTTGGCTTATGTTGCAGATGTTTCCTATTTTTTGGTTGGAAACTTTAGCGCAACAAGTTTCGGATTATGATTTGTTTAGCATTTGTTTCAATATGCTAATAATTTCATTTGTGATGCCATTTTTTTGATATTATCAAAATTGAGGTTAAATCTATGTCTTTAGCTATTTTAGCTAGAAGAATTTTGTGGCTTAAATTTTGGAATGCTGATCTGATTTCTAAATCCAGATTTCTATTTTCTTTCCTTCCAAGGTAATAAATTATTTTGGTTCACAGATGGATTCAATACTTTCAACTGTTACTGTGGGGAAGGGAGTTTTTTAGCCTCAAGATTAAGTTCTAAGGGTAAATCTTAAGCTTATAACCTTTTTTTGTTCTTAATAACCTACTTCTTCCCCAAGTAATATGTTTCTAATTGGAAGCTTTCCTCAAAATGGAATTAATTCATTCATTTAAGAGATAAAAGCCAGCCCCCAAATTTGCATGAAGGTGTGGCCCTTATTTCAGCTTAGATTTTTCTAAAGTTGTTTGGTTCAATTTGGTCCAAACTCCTTAGTTTCAGAATATTGTTTCTCAGGGGTACTGAATAGGATGCGGAGTAAGTCCGCCTGTGAGAAGTCTTTTTCTCTCTCACATATTCCAGCAATCCCAGTAAAGGCTTAGGCTTTCCTGAAGTATGTTTCAGACCTGGAGTTATCTGGGGTATTCATACCAGTTCCGTTTCAGAAACAGGGTCTGGGGTTTTATTCTGAACTATTCAAAGAAAGAAAATCTTTTGTTAGAGTACCATCTTTCAGAATGGTGATTTTAAGGTCTATTCTGCCTTTGTTCAGCAAGGGCATTATTTGCCTACAATAGATTTACAGGATGCATATCTTCATATTCTGTTTCATTCAGATTATTTTCATTTTCTGAGATTCTCTTTTTTAGACAAGCATTACTATTTTGTTGCTGGCCTAGCAACAGCTCTAGGAATCTTTTCAAAGGTTCTCGTTGTTTCCTTTTTTGGACGATATCTTGGTACTTACTTGATTCAACTTCTGTTGTTCCTTCAGAGACACGGTTGGAGGTTCATTTTATCAAGAAAGTTTCTTGATTCCTCAGACAAGGGTCACCTTTTTTAGGTTTCCAGATAGATTGTGTCAATGTCTTTGTTTCTAACAGACAAGAGACAATTTTTATTGGGTTCAGCTTGTTGGAACCTTCAGTCTCTATTATTTCCTTCAATAGCTATTTGCATGGAAGTTTTAGGTCTCATGACTGCAGCATCGGATTTGTTTCCCTTTGCTCGTTTTCATATGAGACCTCTTCAGTTTTTTATGCTGAATTTATGGTGCAGGGGTTATTCTATGATATCACATTTAATATTCTTGAATCTCAATATTCAACTATCTCTGACTTGGTGGTTAGATCACCATCGTATAGCTCTATGGGTCTCTTTGGTTCATCCATTCTGGACTGTGATCACACCAGATGTGAGTTTTTTAGGTTGGGAAGCTGTCTGGGGATCGCTGACAGCATAAGGGGTTTGGAAATCTCAAGAGGCGAGATTACCAATCAATATTTTTGAACTGTGTGCGATTCTCAGAGCTTTTCAGTTTTGGTTTCTATTGAAGAGAGAGCCGTTAATTGGTTTTCAGACAGACAATGTCACAACTGTGGCGTATGTCAATCATCAGGGTGGGACTCACAGTCCTCAGGCTATGAAAGAAGTATCTTGGATACTTGTTTGGGCGGAATCCAGCTCTTGTCTAATTTCTGCGGTCCATATCTCAGGTATAGACAATTGGGAAATGGATTATCTCAGTCGTCAGACCTTACATTTAGGAGAGTGATCTTTTCACCCAGATGTGTTTTTTTCAAATTTTTCAGATGTAGGGGCTTCCAGAAATAGTTCTGATGGCATCTCATCTAAACAGGGAACTTCCCAGGTACCTATCTAGGTCCAGGGATCCTCAGGCAGATACAGTGGATACATTGACACTCCCTTGGAGTTTTCAACCTGTCTATATTTTTTCGCCTCTAGTTCTTCTTCCAAGAGTGATTTTCAAAATCATCATGGAGCAATCGTTTGTGCTGCTGGTGGCTCCAGCATGGCCGCACAGGTTTTGGTATGTGGATCTTGTTTGGATGTCCAGTTGCCAACCTTGGCCACTTCCATTTAGGCCAGACCTTATATCTCAAGGTATGGAAATTGAACGCTTAGTGCTTAGTCATAGAGGTTTTTCTGACTCCGTGATTAATACTATGTTGCAGGCTCGTGAATCTGTTTCTTGAAAGATCTATTATCGAGTTTGGAAGATTTACATTTCATGGTGCTCTTCTCATAAATTCTCTTGGCATTCTTTTAGAATTCCTAGAATTTTTCAGTTTCTTCAGGATGGTTTAGATAAGGGTTTGTTTGCAAGTTCCTTGAAAGGACAAACTTCTGCTCTTTCTGTCCTAGTCCACAGAAAAGTTGCTAAACTTCCTGATATTCATTGTTTTGTACAGGCTTTGGTTCATATCAAGCCTGTCATTGAATCAATCTCTCCTTCCTGGAGTTTTAATTTGTTTTTGAAGGCTTTACAGGCTCCTCCGTTTGAGCCTATGCATTCTCTGGACATTAAATTGCTTTCTTGGAAAGTGTTGTTTCTTTTGGCCATCTCTTCTGCTAGAAGAGTTTCTGAATTATCTGCTCTTTCTTGTGAGTCTCCTTTTCTGATTTTTCATCAGGATAAGGCGGTTTTGCGGACTTCATTTAATTTTTTTTCCTAAAGTTGTGAAATCCATCAACATTAGTAGAGAAATTGTTGTCCCTTCTTTGTGTCCTAATATTAAGATTTCTCTTGAGAGATCTTTTTCATTCTTTGGATGTGGTAAGAGCTTTGAAATATTATGTTGAACCTACTAAAGATTTCAGGAAGACTTTTAGTCTATTTGTTATCTTTTCTGGTTCTAGGAAAGGTCAGAAGGTTTCTGCAATTTCTTTGCAATTTTGGTTAAAGCTTTTTGATTCTTCATGCTTATTTAGAGTCGGGTAATTCCCCGCCTCAGAGGATTACGGCTCATTCTACTAGGTCAGTTTCCACTTCCTGCGCTTTTAAAAATGAAGCTTCTGTTGATCAGATTTGCAAAGCAGCTTCTTGGTCTTCTTTGCATACATTTACTAAATTCTGCCATTTTGATGTTTTTTCTTCTTCAGAAGCAGTTTTTGGTAGAAAAGTTCTTCAGGCAGTTGTTTCAGTTTGATTCTGCTGCTTATAATTTCATTTTTTTCATTATAAGATTAAAACTTTTGATTTGGGTTGTGGATTAATTTTTTTCAGCGGAATTGGCTGTCTTTATTTTTATCCCTCCCTCTCTAGTGACTCTTGCGTGGAGTTCCATCCACATCTTGGGTATTTGCTAGCCCATACGTCACTAGCTCATTGACTCTTGCCAATTACATGAAAGAAAACATAATTTATGTAAGAATTTACCTGATAAATTAATTTCTTTCATATTGGCAAGAGTCCATGAGACCCACCCTTTTTTATGGTGGTTATGATTTTTTTGTATAAAGCACAATTATTCCAATTCCTTGTTGATGCTTTTTTACTCCTTTCTTTATCACCCCACTTCTTGGCTATTCATTAAACTGAATTGTGGGTGTGATGAGGGGTGTATTTATAGGCATTTTGAGGTTTGGGAATCTTTGCCCTCCTGGTAGGATTGTATATCCCATACGTCACTAGCTCATGTACTCTTGCCAATATGAAAGAAATGAATTTATCAGGTAAATTCTTACATAAATTATGTTTTTTCATTGGCATACATAATATATGCTGTGAGGGCCAGTGCATATAGATAGGCAAATGTTTATAAAAATTCAAAATTTAAAATTAATTTTTAAAAATTTGTTCTTATCGAATTTCGAATGTTTATATAACATTCTATTTTTGAATTTTTGTTTTTAAATTTTTCAATAAAATTAGAAAATATTTGTTTGAATAATAGAATGTTTAACTATGTATTCATTCAATTTCGAAATGTAATATTCGAATGTCACATTCAAATTCGAAATAGTATTTCTAGTCTACAACTGTGTTAATAAATGTAGTATTCGAATCTGAATGTCACATTTGAATTAGAAATAGTATTTCTAGTCTAATACTGTGTTTTATAAATGTAATATTCAAATTTGAATGTGACATTTGAATTTGAATGTAACATTTGAATTCAAAATAGTATTTCTAGTCTACAACTGTGTTCAATAAATGCAATATTCGAATTCGAAAGCTACATTCTAATTTGAATGTAAGATTCAAATTCAAAATAGTATTTCAAGTCTAATACTGTGTTTTATAAATATAATATTCAAATTAGAATGTGACATTCGAATTCAAAATAGTATTTCTAGTCTAATACTGTTTTATAAATGTAATATTCAAACTAGAATGTGGCATTTGAATGTGACATTCAAATTCAAAATAGTATTTCTATGTCTAAAAGTGTGTTTTATAAATGTAATATTCAAATACGAATGTGACATTCGAATTCGAATGTGACATTTGAATTCGAATGTGACATTTGAATTCGAAAGTGACATTCGAAAACTGTAAATAACATTCGATAATAGAATTTTTAAGAATATTCGTTCTTATCAACATTCTATTATATAAATCGAATTTCTACAATAACATTCGTTCTAACATTCAAATTTGAATATAAGCACATTCGCCCATCTCTACCAGTGCACCAGTATTCAAGCAGTACACCTTCTCAGAGTCAGCAGCGGCTTGTATGACAAAAAAGAAG
Organism: Bombina bombina; assembly: GCF_027579735.1. Lineage (NCBI taxonomy): Eukaryota > Metazoa > Chordata > Amphibia > Anura > Bombinatoridae > Bombina > Bombina bombina. The sequence goes on along the minus strand of NC_069507.1, from coordinate 136,638,239 downwards.
TCTACAATGATGTAATACAGATTGCTCTCTGAGTGGGTATGGTGTTTGAATCCTGATCCACTATTTACACTTAGCTTTATTATTAGAAACTGATTTACTGTATTTTAAAATTAAATGTGCTGTCTAAACAGTATGCACCAATTTTTTTATATAACTGCATTTTCATATAAAGAAGAATATACACAGATACTGATCTAAAATCCAGTATAGAACCTTTTAAAAACTTACTTAGAAGCTCCCAATGTAGCACTATTGATGAGGTTAGACTGGGGCTCTAATTGAAAGGGGCTGACAGCAGACCCACTCCCTAGCATATGAGAAGACCTGGAGTCTGTATACATCAGTATACATCTACAACTTTAGGGCTTGGTTAGGAGTCTGGAAATCAGCACAATGTTATTGAAAAATAAGCAAAACTATACATTTTTATAGAAGCACTCCCAGATGGGCTATAAAAATGGCTCATATACAAAACATGTATGCAAAGAAAAATGTAGTGTACAAGGTTCTTTTAAGTAAGATTAAACTGAGTAATTGTAATACAATAGAGACATGCTGAAATAATTGTTTTCTCACATTCACAGTGATGCAACACAATGGGGTAAGTTTATTAAAAGTCAAGCGGACATGATTCGCTATAGTAAATTATGTCCACTCGGCATTGCTAAATGCTGACAGCATTTCTAGTCAAATGCTTGTGCAATGGCGCCCCCTAATCACTGGCTGCCAATCAGCCACTAGCAGAGGCTGCCAATCATCCCTAACGTATTGGATCGGGATGATTTCACTACGCCGCCTAAAAGGTGGTGGACAAGATAAGGAGTAACGGTCTTATGGGCCTCCGAAGCATTATCCACCCAATGTATAATAGAAAATCCCTGCATATAGACATAACTAAATTGAGAAAAAGAATAACCACTCTTACTAGTTTCAATGCATTGTGTGCAATTGATAACATTTGCTATAAAGACTTCCATGCTCCTTTAAATAACTCTTTGCTGTTTGACTTGAATGCATATGACCTCTAAAAGCACTAGATATTTGAAAAAAAGGAGTCAAAATAAGAATGGTTCACAGACAATACAAATACATATTATTTTGTAAATATGAGGTTGGTGTCATGGAAGACAAATTAAATAATAAATATGTTTTTGGAAATATGGAACACCGCCTGCTGCTGCTGCAAATCAATCCAAATTTGATTGAAAAAGCTATGAACAAGAGATGAATCTTAGTTTGACAGAGACAGACAAGATACATTTTTGTTTTTGCTATACATTTATTTTATACACTACAGTGTGGTGTGCTCAAACCTTTTTCCGTGCGTATTACAATTTGAGTGCGTGCGACTGAAACCCAATGTGCGCTAGCTTCAGGACTTCGAAGATCGTGGTAGCATTAACTTCTCCACATAAACTTCAATGGAACGTGCCTCCAAAAAAGCCCTAGCTCACATACTAACCTGACACCATATTAGACCTACAGTGCTGAAGAGAACGTTCTGTTTATAAATAAATAAATATATATATATATATATATATATAAAAGTATATATATATATATAAGTATATATATATATATATATATATATATATTCTATAAGAGTATATACAAGTAAAGATATACATACATATATATATATATATTTATATATATATATATATATATATATATATATATATATATATATATAAAAATAAATAAATATCTATTTTAAAATACATAACATATTTTCTACTAAGTGAAGAACATTGGAGATTTAAATATTTACATTAAAACACATTCATTTGACTGGAGAGGGATCCAATATATATGTATATACGTGTTTATATGTGTATTTATGTATGGATATACATATATAAACTCATAAATACACATCTATCTATCTATAGATGTATATATACATACATATATATATATATATATATATATATATATATATATATATATATATATATATATTGTATATATAAATATAGAGGCAGAGAATAGGAAACCAACAATAAAAATAAAATAAAGAAATAAGATAAAATAACCCCCCCACACACACAAAATCAGTTCAAGAACAGGGTAGGACCTTATTGAAGCCTTTGGGTAAAATATAGTTTTACAATGATACATGATATTTTTTTCCCCCTTCAGACCACAACAAGAAACCTTTTTTTTTTTTTTTCGTATTACCATTGCCAAAAAATCATTCAGTTTATGCAAGATACTGAAACCTTCAAAGTAATCAGTATTTTTTTTTTTATATACGAAAAAAACACAACAGGTAAGATAACAAGCGGGTCTTTAAATTATTTTTTCACTCTCACATTAACTGCTCTCAAAGAAAAAAGTTTATCGTGGCCGCATTATGGGGCATGCTAAAAAAAAAAAACAAAGATGCAAAAGATAGAGGGCGCCACCTAGTGCAGATCAATAAGTCACACCAGACTAATAAGAAAGAGAGGTCAATCCTAATCACATGAAATATTGCACAAAGTGTGCAAAAAAGGCAAACCGGATCCACAAGTCGTCCGGCAGACTCTCAGGCAAAATCGCACCAGAGGCAATCCTCGTCCCACCACAATAGGAGCTAACCTGGCTTGTTGCCCAGCTCCTCAGTCTCTCTCTCTCTCTCTCTGGACTGCTCTGCTTTTTACTGCCTCTGACCGGCCTCCCACTGCCTAAAACTGGTGCTTGGTTGACTCCTTCGGCCTTGAGTGGCTATCCCTGGACTCCTATTGTGGTGGGACGAGGATTGCCCCTGGTGCGGTTTTGCCTGAGAGTCTGCTGGACGACTTGTGGATCCGGTTTGCCTTTTTTGCACACTTTGTGCAATATTTCATGTGATTAGGATTGACCTCTCTTTCTTATTAGTCTGGTGTGACTTATTGATCTGCACTATGTGCTACCCTCTATCTTTTGCATCTTAGATTCATCTCCTGTATCTGGCGTGACACCCTAGAGGAGCTGCCTGGAGGTGCTTGATTGTCCTGACATCGCTTTGAGTATCCATCCTTGGACTCTCACATCTCTTTTCGACTGCAGTTTAAAATTAGAATTATACCTACACATCATTGTGGGGTTCCTTATTTTATTATTATCCATGTAATTGTGTGTATAACATTTTCTATATTGTTTGTGTGTATCATTGCATTTGTCTTACACATCTAACGATATTTCTTTGATTCACTATATTCCAATGCTTGGCGTCTCTTATAAATATTTTCTTGGATCCAGTACCTATTGTCTGTGTATCTGAGCATATCTTTTTTTTTTTTTTTTTTTTAATATATATATCTGTATGAATATATATATACATATATATATATATATATATATATATATTATTTACAGATATATATATATTATTTACAGATATATATATATATATATATATATATATATATATATATAAATATTTAATTAAAAACAAAAATATTTTTTTTCTATTTGAAGAACATAGGAATTTAAAGTATTTCTATTCAAAACACATTATAAATTAATAAAAAATATAATGTATGTTTCAAGGTATTTAACTGGGTTGGGCACAAAAATGTATATAAGTGTATGCATGTGTATTTATGTGTGTATATAAATATATATATATTTATATATGTGTGTATGTATATATATATATATATATATATATATATATGCATATATATATATATATATATATATATACTGTATATGTATGTACGTACATACATACGTGTGCACATACATATTTACATATTTACACATATAAACACATGTATACACAATGACACATACACATATGGACTTGTAATATCAAGTTGCATGCTAATATTAGCTCCGTCCAGCAATATTGCGTATCACGTCCCACGCTATAATTAGTGCAACACTTGTAATCAGACCCAACATCTTTAGTGAAACATATTTATTAATGTAAACATTTTTATGTAGGTTAATGATTTTGATTCTGGTGAATCCATGTGTCTTAGTTTTCCTCCATAAAAATACCTTATGTATGAGATATGGGGGCCGAATTATCAGGCTCGCCGGAAACAGCAGTTGTGAAGCAGCGGTCTTAAGTCTACCTGCTCTGAGACTGTGATCGGGCTGATTGACACCCCCTGCTAGCGGCCGATTGGCTGCGAATCTGCAAGGGGCGGCATTGTACAAGCAGTTCACAAGAACTGCTTGTGCAATGATAAATGCCAACAGCGTATTCTGGCTGCATTTATCGATGTGCGGGGGACATGAAGTGCTACATCATATCATGTCCACTCGCACTTACATAAATCGGCACCATAGTGTGAAAACATGTTTAATTTTCCCAGGGGAGGTTGTCATAAAAAAAATGAGTGAGATATGGGGGTAGATTAATTAAATGTTGAGCGGACGTGATTCACTATAGCGAATCATGTCTGCTTGACATCGTTAAATGCCGACAGCATATGCTGTACCCATTTATCATTGTACAATGATCATTGAAACGATCATTGAAACGATCATTGAAACGATGGGCCTCCAAAGTAGCATTCACTGCTTTATAAATGGAGCCCATGGTGTGACTAGATTTTGAGGTCTGCTTGGGTATTTGTGCTCTTTAGAAATCATTCAATGTAAAAAAAAAAACTCTTTCTCTAAACCCATATATGGATGGTGGAAAATATAGTTAACTGAAGAGGTGAAAAGTTTATTTTTGTTGTTGTGATGCTACATGTCTGCTATATCCATATGTGTTATTGTTTGGATCCTCTGGTATTCCATTTCTACCATCTGATACATTCACGTGAACCTTATTTCCCTCATAAGTAAACCTGGTAATTTAGGGCATCAGTGAATGTGTTGTACCAGGGAAAGGGCCAAGTGTATCTATTAGTGCCGAAAAAGGGTGATCCCAGAATGCTGTGGAATCAGATCACAGATACGAGGTTCATTTCCGAAGAATTTTATGCCAGTGTTTGGCTCTTCAAAAAATTCTGTAAAGAAATGTGTTCATAACAAAATCTGTTCATTGCTATTGCCAAGCATGGAGAAAACTAATTTTAACAACAAAATTACATTATGGAATGACAATAATTAAAAGAACCTTTCAATGCTTACTGAGAAAGAAGAACATACTAGGTCCAAAAGAATTTTAAGAATGAGAATTAAAAAATAAATTAAAATTAATATCAATTAATCATTCATTATCTTTTCTCCACCCTATTGTCTCACTCCCTTCTAATCTTTTATTTCTCACCTTTATAACCTTTTCTGTACCATCTTATTTTCTGCACCCGCTTTTATCACCTTCCCACACACCTGCTCCATAACAAGTTTGTAATAAATATCCCTGGAGACTCAATTCAGAGATCTGCTTATAAAGAAATTTTGAAATGCCTTAAATTCTCCCAGAAGCCCAACTTAAATGGAAGGGAGAGCTTGCAGTTGAAAAGATGCTTTGGTCGAAGGAGGGAACTTCAGATAATTACACAATGGTGTGGATTACCATAAATTGTAGCAGGAGAGGCAGCAGTATCAGCCAACTGCATTACTGAAGTTTGAATTTGATTAAATGTACACAAACTCAAAAACACTCCTCCAAAGATGGTGAAAAAGATGTGCATAGAGTTGCTTGGACACAACGGCTAGCAGTTCTCTACAAATTTGTCATTGACTGATGACTACCTCAGAGCAAGAAGGGCAGGAGCAGGAGTGGCAGCAGCAGGTGGCAGAGTTACTGAAGTACACCACTAATATAAGTACACAAACCCCAAAAATACACTTCCCTTGGACACAGGTTCTCTAAGATGTTTGAGCTAGCTCTTCTTATGTAGACCGTATGGTTGTTCCCCTCCGACTTCTGCATGCAAGTGGGTCTTCACCATCTCTAAATTATCATACTTGTATTATTTATTAGGTGCTCTTTGTCTGCACAAACTTTAAATTTTGAACAATCTATTACAGAGGAGGCAAGTGATTATATTTCCAATGCCACACCTCCTCGGATAGCTGTTAATCATCACAGGCACCTATTAATCACTACAGCTCTGAGAGATCAGTGTTCAGTTGTTAAACCCAAAATCTTTCTTTCATGATTAAGATGGAGAATACAATTCTAAACAACTTTCCAGTTTATGTCTATTATATAATTTATTTCATTCTCTCTGTATCCTTTGTTGAAGAAACAGCAATGCCCATGGGTGAGCCAATAACGTGAGGCATATATGTGCAGCCACCAATCAGCAGCTCCTGAGACTTCCTAGATGTGTTTTTCAATAAAGGATAGCAAAAGAAAAAAATAAATTAGATAATAAAAGTAAATTGGAAAGTTGTTTAAAGTTGCATGTTCTATCTCAATCATGAAATAAAACATTTGGGCTTCATGTCCTTTTAAAGAGCAAAGTGTTAAGTTAATGTCTACTATCCTGTTACCAGAACTTCTTCTTTCTCATTGTGACCATTGCTTTTTGCCCTGAGCTTCTACATGTTAACTGTTTATGAACCATAGCTGCTTGCCTTTACCTTCGGCTGTTAATTGTTTATGAACCATAGCTGCCTGCTCTGACCAGCTTGTTTACTGTTTACAAGGCCAGTGCTACAATAGTGGCAGACTAGACCTTTGGGGGGAGCACAACTTTAGTGTATGATATAATATTTTTTAAAATCAATGTGTATATTTTTTAATTGCCTAATTTGGGCATCATATTAGGGGCCATATGTGGTGGCATAATGGCTAGAATGGGAGAGGACTCCCCTGAAACAAAGGGAGGCAGAGGGGCATATTTAACAATGTACGAACAGACATGATACGAAGTGTCCGCTGCACATCGATAAATGCCCATTTATCATTGCACCAGCAGTTCTTGTGAACAGCTGGTGCAATACCGCCCCCTGCAGATTCACGGCCAATCGGCCGCTAGCAGGGGGTGTCAATCAACCCGATCGTATTCGATTGGGTTGATTTCTGTCCGCCGCTTCAGAGCAGGTAGACAAGTTATGGAGCAGCGGTCTTTAGACTGCTGCTTTATAATTTCGGTTTCTGGCGAGCCTGAAGGCTGGCCAGAAACAAGGAGCCTCAAGCTCCGTACGGAGCTTGATAAATATGCCCCAGAGAGTGACAAATCTTCAACTTTTGATATACTGCAAGATTAGCCCTATTCCAGTGTATAGATAATTGGCATAATAATTATACAGTTCAGTGTATAAATGTTTGGCATCATTATGCAGCACAGAGTGCTTACTATCAATGTATAGGCACCTATCATCATTATACAGTGTATAGGTACTCTGCATTCATTATACAGTGCAGCATGTTTATTGATGCCTTGCATTATAATATAGTGCAGAGTGTTGTGTTTACTAGTGTGTAAATGTTCATTATAACTATACAGTGACACTTGTCAAAATGTGTGTTGTACTGGTCCCCTGGTCAAAACTTGCCAGTAATCCACTGCAAGTTAATATGATCTATCAGGGTTTGAAGACATTAACAAGATTCATTCATGGCTTCTAGGAACTTGCAGTTCAGGCTTGCAAGATTGATTCTGTAAGCACACATTTAAGAAGCAATCTCTGCTTCTCATCCTAGGTGACAGGAGATAAATCACATCAAACTAAGATGATTGACAGGCCCTACTCTCATGCAATTAGTTGCCCTTCCTAGAGCATGGACCGGACTGAACAACAGAACTCTTTTGCAGTCTAAAAATATGCAGGAGATTGCAGGTGGACTGCTTGGGATTTTTTCTGCCTGCAGTTTAGTACATTTTCATGGCTGTTAGACATGCTAGTATCAGTCTAAAAAAAGAAAAGAAGGAGGTCTTCCTCCCTCCAGGTTTCTTAGTTTTAAATATTGTCTTAAAAGTTTGATTCATTCTGCAGAACCCCCACTGATTTGCTTAGTTGTGCAAAGCCATCTCTTTGGTACATTATGACATCATGTAGAAATTAGTAATTGAGGCCCATTTATCAAGCTCCGTATGGAGCTTGTGGGCCCGTGTTTCTGGCGAATCTTCAGACTCACCAGAAACAGCATGAAGCAGCGGTCTAAAGACCGCTGCTCCATACCCTGTCCCCCTGCTCAGAGCAGGCGGACAGGAATCGCCACAATTCAACCCGGAGTCTGCAGGGTGCGGCTTTGCACCAGCAACTCTTGTGAGCTGCTGGTGCATTGCTGAATACAGAGAGCGTATTGCTCTCTGCATTCAGCGATGTCTGTCTGACCTGATCCGCACTGTCGGATCAGGTCCGACAGACATTTGATAAATAGGCCTCATTATAGCTATTATAGTTATAATAGATCAGTTAAGAATTTGATGTGATAACAAAAACCTATTATCTGTATCGTTATAGATAAAATAGTTGATTATAATTGCTTAACACATCACTAGAACATTTAGTTAGGAAACAATATTGGTAGAATGTATAATTTCTTGGGGGGGGGGGGGGCAGCAAAATGTGTCTTTAACTGTGAAGCCAAAAATTCTAACACCAGCCCGGACTGTTTATGAACCATAGCTGCTGCCATAACCTTCTTCCTGTTTAATATTTATAAACCATATCTGTCTGTCCTGACCTTCTGCCTCTTGACCTTTTATGAACCATAGCTGCTTGCCCTGATTTCAAATTGTTTATGTGTTTGGAACTGTTCTTTCTGCTAACTACCTAGTATCTACTTCTACTTTGCTATATAGCATAGGAGGTCCTATTCAATTATATCAGCTGCTTGTGCTGTCTAGTGGTTGTGCAAGAATTATCCTACTCTACTGGGCTCCATTAAAATCAGTGACACTGAAAAACAAAAACAGTATTTATGTTTTAGGTTAAAAGTAGATTTGACAAGCCTGTATGGCATTTAATGCTTGACTTGCTGTCCACAATATCAATTATTAGAAATACCCTGTCATGATTGGAAAAGGGGAGTTGGACACATGAATTCAGACGCCCTGTACATCACTGCAAACAAGCTAGACAAACAATCAGCCTCTTTCTTCTTTTTGCTGCCCTTTGTTTGGAGCAGAAAGTAACAAACAAATTAAACAAATGCAACTAACAAAAATACAAAATTTTGTTTCTAGTCCATTTTGTTTCCTGGTTCAATTGTATAGTCGGATAGACCAATCTATCTGCCACTATAACTCCACCCTTACATTGGTCATTGACACTCTGGCCCCTCCTACCATAGCTCAGAAACCACACTCTCATCCTCAGCCTTGGCATACTCCTCTGACACGGTACCTATGCAGATGTTCCCGTACTGCTGAGCGACACTGGAGGAAATCTCGGAGTTCAGCTGACTTTCTTCATTACAAGTTCATCCTGAACTCTTACTAATCTGCCCTTAATCTTTATAAGCAACAATACTTCCCTAATCTCATCTCTACTCTTTCCTCTAACCAAAAACGTCTGTTTTCCATGTTCAATACTCTTCTTCGCCCACCCCCACCTTCTAATACAACTTCTCTTTCAGCTCAAGATTTTGCCAGCCACTTCAATAACAAATTGACTCCATCAGAAATGAAATCACCTCTCAACTTACTACCAATCTCCCACCCCCTCAAAAGCTCACAATCATTCAAAACCCAAATACCCTTAAATTGAGCTCTTTTGCCCCTGTTACCAAGGAAGAAGTTTCTGCCCTTATACTGTCCTCCCACCTCAATACCTGTCCCCTCGACCCTATCCCCTCACAGCTACTCCCCTCCCTCTTTTCTACCCTCACCCCCATACTCGCACACATTTTCAACCTCTCCCTCAGCACTGGTATATTTCCCTAATCTATAAAACATGCACTGGTCACACCTATTCTCAATAAACCTTCCCTCGATCCAACCTCCCCATCCAACTACCTTCCTATTTCCCTGCTCCCTCTTGCCTCAAAGTTACTTGAAAAGCTAGTATCTATCCCATTTTCTTACACTATACAGGCAGTCCTCGGGTTACAGACATCCGACTTAAGTACAACTCGTACTTACATACAGAGAAAATAGAGCTTTATCGACAATCCTTCTTTCCAGGATAATCCAAAATACTGAAAATCCAATTGTCACAAGGACAGAAAGTTATGTGAAATTTTCTGAACAGGGGCACAGATAGCAAAACAAACTTTATCCTATGCTATCCAAAACAAAAAAAAAATGTTTGGCTAGAGTTTCACCTAAAAAAAGTGCCTGTCCCAACTTACATACAAATTGAACTTAAAAACAAACCTAAAGTCCCTATCTTGTACGTAACCCGGGGACTGTCTGTACTCTCTTCTTGACCTACTGCAATCTGGATTTCGTCCCCATCACTCAACAGAGACAGAAATTGTCAAGGTTACCAATGACCTACATCATGTAGAAATTAGTAATTGAGGCCCATTTATCAAGCTCCGTATGGAGCTTGTGGGCCCGTGTTTCTGGCGAATCTTCAGACTCACCAGAAACAGCATGAAGCAGCGGTCTAAAGACCGCTGCTCCATACCCTGTCCCCCTGCTCAGAGCAGGCGGACAGGAATCGCCACAATTCAACCCGGAGTCTGCAGGGTGCGGCTTTGCACCAGCAACTCTTGTGAGCTGCTGGTGCATTGCTGAATACAGAGAGCGTATTGCTCTCTGCATTCAGCGATGTCTGTCTGACCTGATCCGCACTGTCGGATCAGGTCCGACAGACATTTGATAAATAGGCCTCATTATAGCTATTATAGTTATAATAGATCAGTTAAGAATTTGATGTGATAACAAAAACCTATTATCTGTATCGTTATAGATAAAATAGTTGATTATAATTGCTTAACACATCACTAGAACATTTAGTTAGGAAACAATATTGGTAGAATGTATAATTTCTTGGGGGGGGGGCAGCAAAATGTGTCTTTAACTGTGAAGCCAAAAATTCTAACACCAGCCCGGACTGTTTATGAACCATAGCTGCTGCCATAACCTTCTTCCTGTTTAATATTTATAAACCATATCTGTCTGTCCTGACCTTCTGCCTCTTGACCTTTTATGAACCATAGCTGCTTGCCCTGATTTCAAATTGTTTATGTGTTTGGAACTGTTCTTTCTGCTAACTACCTAGTATCTACTTCTACTTTGCTATATAGCATAGGAGGTCCTATTCAATTATATCAGCTGCTTGTGCTGTCTAGTGGTTGTGCAAGAATTATCCTACTCTACTGGGCTCCATTAAAATCAGTGACACTGAAAAACAAAAACAGTATTTATGTTTTAGGTTAAAAGTAGATTTGACAAGCCTGTATGGCATTTAATGCTTGACTTGCTGTCCACAATATCAATTATTAGAAATACTCTGTCATGATTGGAAAAGGGGAGTTGGACACATGAATTCAGACGCCCTGTACATCACTGCAAACAAGCTAGACAAACAATCAGCCTCTTTCTTCTTTTTGCTGCCCTTTGTTTGGAGCAGAAAGTAACAAACAAATTAAACAAATGCAACTAACAAAAATACAAAATTTTGTTTCTAGTCCATTTTGTTTCCTGGTTCAATTGTATAGTCGGATAGACCAATCTATCTGCCACTATAACTCCACCCTTACATTGGTCATTGACACTCTGGCCCCTCCTACCATAGCTCAGAAACCACACTCTCATCCTCAGCCTTGGCATACTCCTCTGACACGGTACCTATGCAGATGTTCCCGTACTGCTGAGCGACACTGGAGGAAATCTCGGAGTTCAGCTGACTTTCTTCATTACAAGTTCATCCTGAACTCTTACTAATCTGCCCTTAATCTTTATAAGCAACAATACTTCCCTAATCTCATCTCTACTCTTTCCTCTAACCAAAAACGTCTGTTTTCCATGTTCAATACTCTTCTTCGCCCACCCCCACCTTCTAATACAACTTCTCTTTCAGCTCAAGATTTTGCCAGCCACTTCAATAACAAATTGACTCCATCAGAAATGAAATCACCTCTCAACTTACTACCAATCTCCCACCCCCTCAAAAGCTCACAATCATTCAAAACCCAAATACCCTTAAATTGAGCTCTTTTGCCCCTGTTACCAAGGAAGAAGTTTCTGCCCTTATACTGTCCTCCCACCTCAATACCTGTCCCCTCGACCCTATCCCCTCACAGCTACTCCCCTCCCTCTTTTCTACCCTCACCCCCATACTCGCACACATTTTCAACCTCTCCCTCAGCACTGGTATATTTCCCTAATCTATAAAACATGCACTGGTCACACCTATTCTCAATAAACCTTCCCTCGATCCAACCTCCCCATCCAACTACCTTCCTATTTCCCTGCTCCCTCTTGCCTCAAAGTTACTTGAAAAGCTAGTATCTATCCCATTTTCTTACACTATACAGGCAGTCCTCGGGTTACAGACATCCGACTTAAGTACAACTCGTACTTACATACAGAGAAAATAGAGCTTTATCGACAATCCTTCTTTCCAGGATAATCCAAAATACTGAAAATCCAATTGTCACAAGGACAGAAAGTGATGTGAAATTTTCTGAACAGGGTCACAGATAGCAAAACAAACTTTATCCTATGCTATCCAAAACAAAAAAAAAATGTTTGGCTAGAGTTTCACCTAAAAAAAGTGCCTGTCCCAACTTACATACAAATTGAACTTAAAAACAAACCTAAAGTCCCTATCTTGTACGTAACCCGGGGACTGTCTGTACTCTCTTCTTGACCTACTGCAATCTGGATTTCGTCCCCATCACTCAACAGAGACAGAAATTGTCAAGGTTACCAATGACCTACTTATAGCAAAATCCAAAGGCCACTTCTCTCTGCTTATCCTCCTTGATCTGTCTGCAGCCTTTGACACGGTTGACCACCCTCTTTTGCTCCAAACCCTCCAATCTGCGACACAGCTCTCTTGTGGTTCTCTTCCTATCTATCTAAACGTACCATTAGTGTAGCCTTCTCTTGAGCATCCTCTGCCCCGTTACCACTTTCTGTTGGGGTACCTCAAGGCTCGGTCCCCTTCTCTTTTCAGTCTATACATCATCATTAGGTTCCTTAATAAAGTCCCATGGGTTTCAATATCATTTTTATGCCGATGACACCCAAATCTACCTCTCTGCACCAGACCTATCTCCTTCCTTCTAAAGCAAACAGATAAGGATAGCGCTGAGCACAGTTTACAATTTTTAGCCACTCCTAATCCACTTCCCTGTAGATGGATATAATGAGAATAAATAAAATGAGAAAAAATGGAGGGCGCTACAGAGCAAATGGTAAAAATCACATTTATTCAAAGACAAAATTGTCAAAAAGATATTTTTGAAATAAATAGTACATACAGTATATAGAGTACTGTCTATTTAAATGCAGTTTATATATGCAATTATAAAATAGATGATGCAAAACAAAAGATTATAAAGCGCATTTATCTAGAGATACTGCATAATCTGAAATACACAATAGGGGTGTCTCCCTTAAAACCTGATAAAATTCATATTATTAAGAAACACTCTTTAGTATCAAAAATGCTCATCAGTATAAAAAAAAAAAAAAAAAAAAGGTTAAAAGATTGAACCTTCCATACCATCATAAAAATAATACGAGCATATGTGTGCACCACAAAGATAAAAAACACACACTATATGCAGTCTATTCATTTCTTTGAGAAATGAGTAATCCTTCATAGATACCAAATCACATCAAATGGTATATACTGTATATATAGTTCCTTGTGTTAATGGATAAAGTGTGATTGATACTGTGTTTAAACAATGTAGCCACAGAGTTCCTTATGTCGATACTTGTGATAAATTCAAACATGTAGATGAAAACAAAGTAGCACAGACACCTGTTTTCTTATTTGTATTGTATATCACATGTCCTTCATAAGTCTGAGCTTCGAGTTCATAAGCTTTAATGCACTATTATTTTCGTCAGTACTTGTATCAGTACTAATAATAGGTAATGTTGGGAGTAGAAACAGTATGTTATACAGAAGTTTCTTGCTTTAAACCACTTGTCTTCTGGAGATCGATAGAGCGATCTCACTCACCCCTCCTCCTCCAGAATAACGGCTCCGGTGTTAAGCTGCACTCCCGATCCTCCGGTCTTTCAAATACTGTTGAAAATGCTTGTAGCAGTGATTTCAACGTGCAATCCAGCTGGAAGATGGAAAAAACAAACAAGAACTCCTGCTCTTAGCGTGTATCATGCGCAGGATTACTAGGTACCTAGATTTATATATCGGATAAAATCAGCATCTACACATTTCATCCGTAGCTTGGGCTTTCTCAAGATAACAGCTGTTCCTGTCTGTTTCTGTAAACTTGCTCCATGAAATAACCAGCTGAAGCTGTTTACCTGCAAACTTTTATCCGATATATAAATCTAGGTACCTAGTAATCCTGCGCGTGATACACGCTAAGAGCGGGAGTTCTTGTTTTTTTTTCCATCTTCCAGCTGGATTGCACTTTGAAATCACTGCTACAAGCATTTTCAACAGTATTTGAAAGACCTGAGGATCGGGAGTGCAGCTTAACACCGGAGCCGTTATTCTGGAGGAGGAGGGGTGAATGAGGTCGCTATATCGATCTCCAGAAAACAAGTGGTTTAAAGCAAGAAACTTCTGTATAACATACTGTTTCTACTCCCGAGTCCCAACATTACCTATTATTAGTACTGATAAAGTACTGACGCAAATAACAGTGCATTAAAGCTTATGAACTCGAAGCTCAGACTTACGAAGGACATGTGATATACAATACAAATAAGAAAACAGGTGTCTGTGTTACTTTGTTTTCATCTACAAGTTTGAATTTATCCCATGTATCGACATAAGGAACTCTGTGGCTACATTGTTTAAGCACAGTATCAATTACACTTTATGCATTAACACAAGGAACTATATATACAGTGTATACCATTTGATGTGATTTGGTATCTACAAAGGATTACTAATTTCTCAAAGAAATTAATAGACTGCATATAGTGTGTGTTTTTTATCTTTGTGGTGCACACATATGCTCGTGTTATTTTTATGGTGGTATAGAAGTTTTAATCTTTTAACCTTTTTATTTATTTTTTTGCTTTTTTAAAACTGATGAGCGTTTTTGATACTAAAGAGTGTTTTTTAATAATATGATTTTTATCAGGTTTTAAGGAAGACGTCCCTATTTTGTATTTCAGATTATGCAGTATTTCTAGATAAATGCGCTTTATCATCTTTTGTTTTGCATCATCTATTTTATAATTGCATATATAAACCACATTTAAATAGACAGTATTCTATATGTACTATTTATTGCAAAAATAATTTTTTTGACAATTTAGTCTTTGAATAAATGTGTTTTTTTACCATTTGCTCTGTAGCGCCCTCCATTTTTTCTCATTTTATCTACCTCTTTCCTTACTAGCCTGTGTCACTAACTGTCCTTCTCATATCTCATCTTGGATTTCCTCTCACTACCTTAAGCTAAATCTCTCCAAAACGGAACTCCTTATTTTTCCCCCTTCTTCAAAAATCTCCACCCCCCAATTTTCTATAACTGTTCATAATCCCATCATTACCCCTACCCCGCATGCCCGATGTCTTGGGGTCACACTTGACTCAGGCCTTTTCTTCACTATTCACATTCAGTCCTTGGCTAAAGCCTGCCGCTTCCACCTTAAAAACATCTCTAAAATTAGACATTTCCTTACACAAGACACAACTAAGATTTTAATCCACTCTCTCATCCTTTCCCATCTCGACTACTGCAACTCCATCCTCTTTGGTCTACCTAGCTCCCGCCTAGCTCCTTTACAATCCATAATGAATGTCTCTGCCAGGCTCATCTTCCTTACACGTCACTCTTCATCTGCTGCACCTCTCTGCCAATCACTTCACTGGCTTCCTCTTGCCTCCAGGATTAAACACAAAATCCTCACGCTGACATATGAAGCCCTCAACTGCACTGCTCCCGACTATATTTCAGACCTTGTCTCCAGATACTCTTCCTCCCTTCCCCTTTGCTCTGCTCACAATTAGTGATGTCGCGAATTGTTCGCCGGCGAATAGTTCCCGGCGAACATAGCATGTTCGGGTTCGCCTCGGCGGGCGAACATATGCAATGTTCGATCCGCCCCCTATTCATCATCATTGAGTAAACTTTGACCCTGTACCTCACAGTCAGAATACACATTACAGCCAATCAGCAGCAGACCCTCCCTCCCAGACCATCCCACCTCCTGGACAGCATCCATTTTAGATTCATTTGGAAGCTGCATTCTTAGTGAGAGGAGGGACAGTGTAGCTGCTGCTGATTTAATAGGGAAATCGATAGCTAGGCTAGTGTATTCAGTGTCCACTACAGTCCTGAAGGACTCATCTGATCTCTGCTGTAAGGACAACACCCCAAAAAGCCCTTTTTAGGGCTAGAACATCAGTCTGCTTTTTTTTTTTTCCTGTGTAACCTAAATTGCAGTTGCCTGCCTGCCAGCATGTGTGTCAGGCTCACAGCGTATACTGTGCCCACTTGCCCAGTGCCACCACTCATATCTGGTGTAACAGTAGTGTACATTTAAAAAAAACAACACTTTTTTTGACTGAAATAATAGCAGACAGCTGCCAGTACCCAAGATGGCCGCCAATAAGGCAGATGGGGAGGGTTAGAGAGCTGTTTTGGGGGGGATTAGGGAGGTTGGGGGCTAAGGGGGGATGCTACACCACAGCATATGTAAATATGCTAAAAAAATAATAATGTAAAAACCTTTAATTTTAGTACTGGCAGACTTTCTGCCAGTACTTAAGATGGCGGGGACAATTGTGGGGTGGGGGAGGGAAGGGAGCTGTTTGGGAGGGATCAGGGGGTCTGATGTGTCAGGTGGGAGACTGATCTCTACACTAAAGCTAAAATTAACCCTGCAAGCTCCCAACAAACTACCTAATTAACCCCTTCACTGCTAGCCATAATACACGTGTGATGCGCAGCAGCATTTAGCGGCCTTCTAATTACCAGAAAGCAACACCAAACAACTTGAAACAACTTTTCCATCACTATTGTGGCCAGAAAGAGTCCCTGTGGGTTTTAAAATTTGCCTGCCTATTGAAGTCTATGGTGGTTCGCCCGGTTCACCGGTTCGTGAACTTTTGTGGAAGTTTGAGTTCTCTGTTCGCGAACCCAAATTTTTAGGTTTGCGACATCACTACTCACAATCTCCTACTCTCCTCCTCTCTTGTTACTTCCTCACATTCCCATTTACAGGACTTCTCCAGACTGGCCCCCATCCTGTGGAACTCCCTGCCTTGCTCCACAAGACTCTTCCCCTAGTTTTAACAGCTTCAAGCGCTCTCTAAAGACTCTACTATTCAAGGATGCATACAACCAACACTAACCTTTCCTAACGCCATTGCTTTCCCCTTGAACCCCATAGAATGTAAGCCTATAAACCCAGCTGTTTGTAGATCGCCTTCATAAGAGCCGACTACAAAAGTGCAACTCACGGCAGGGCCCTCTACCCATTTGATCCCTATAAATGTTATCCTGTATACCAACTATGTTTATAGCACTGCAGAATCTTTTGGCGCTCTACAAATACCTGTTAATAATAAAATAATAATAATAATTGTGACAAATGCCAGAATAGGCTAAAATTCAGACAAATCTGTATTTGTCCAAGACCGAATGCACATGTCTAGTATATATTAGACAATAATAAGCTTAGAATAATCATTGGCCCGTTAATTGTTAAAGGTTGCATCAGGGGCGTATTTAGGTTTTGTGCTGCCCTAGGCACTCAAAATTCTGCTTCTTATGTCATTTATGCAATATTTAGATGTCATAATACAGTCTATGGGGCCTATCTATCAAGCTCCGAAGGGAGCTTGATGCCCCGTGTTTCTGGCGAGCCTGCAGGCTCGCCAGAAACAGCAGTTATGAAGCAGCGGTCACAAAGACCGCTGCTCCATAACCTGTCCGCCTGCTCTGAGCATGCGGACAGACATCGCCGGAAATCAACCCGATCGAGTACGATCGGGTTGATTGACACCCCCTGCTGGCGGCCCATTGGCCGCGAGTCTGCAGGGGGCAGCGTTGCACCAGCAGCTCTTGTAAACTTCTGGTGCAATGCTGAATATTGCGAGCGTATTGCTCGCTGTATTCAGCGAGGTCTGGCGGACCTGATCCGCACTGTCGGATCAGTTCCACCAGACCTTCTTAAATAGGGGCCAATACATGTAAACTAAAAGTAGTTTTATATAATTTTTAATAATTTTATTTACATAGTACAAGAAAGATAGTACAGTACTGTAACCAGAAAGGTAATCGTTGTTGTTTTAAATAAATATACTATTATTTTCATTTTAGATCACAAAAATCAAACCACAGACAAAAAAAGTTGTTAGTTACAGATAGGAAAAAAAGTAATTTTTTATCTTTTTTTTTTAATAAAATATTAATTCAAAAGTTTGGATTTCAGAATAAATTTGGATTTTTGAATTTTGGATTTGTGGATTTGTACCTATACTGTTTTAGCAACATACACACATACAACGTGCACACCTGCATTCAAACACTATCCCTGCCCAAAGAGTCGGGAGGGGCTTGTATGATGAAAATTAAAGGGACATGAAACCCAAATTTTTTTCTTTCATGATTCAGATAGAGAATACAATTTTAAACAACTTTCTAATTTACTTCTATTATCTAATTGGTTTCATTCTCTTGGTATCATTTTTTGAAGGAGCAGCAATTCAGTAATGGTTTTTAACTGAACTCATGGGTGAGCCAATCACAATTGATATATATATGCAGCAACCAATCAGCAGCTAGAATCTATGTTCGCTGCTGCTCCTGAGCTTGCCTAGATAAACCGTTCAACACAGGATAACAAGAGAAAGAAGCAAATTAAATAATAGAAGTAAATTGGAAAGTTGTTTAAAATTGTATTCTTTATCTGAATCATGAAAGAAATATTTGGGGTTTTATGTCCCTTTAAGTAGTCACTGATATAGTACATGCTACTGCTTTCTGAATGAGCAGACTGAACAAGGGTGCACAGCATTTATATGTATGTCATTGTCATAACTTCTACTAGAAGTATTTTTGATAAAACAAGTGCATTGTTTTTTCAAAATTGAAATGAACATGTGCACATTTCAATTCTGATAATTCTGTCCCTTTAATGTGACTATTACAGCGTTCTTTTCATATCCTCTGACAACATTATTCAGGCTCTGAAAAATTCCCACCATATTTATGAGCTAGTCCTGTCTAACTTAACTTTTTAATATAACGTCTAAATCTGAATAAAAGCCTGGATTTTATACATTGGTGTTGATCACCATCTTTCTGATCCTGTATTGGCTATTTTTTTTATTCCAATATATGTGTTTTTTTAAATGTTGGAGTAATCACAATGCAACCAATAACACAATTTTGCATGGCAAATGTTTGGATCGAATCCAAGCATAGAAACATAGAAATATAGATATTGACGGCAGGAACCAATGGCCCAACATGTCTGCCCAATATTTCCTAAAAGTATAAACTTATCTAATTTGTAGGATATTCTTATATTTATCCCAGGCATTCTTCAAATTCTCAAAGTGTTTGTCATTACCACCTCCTGTGGAAGTTTATTCCATGGGGGAGATTTATCAAGCAGACAATGCTGCTTGCTCGGCCCGAGGTTTCAGGTTCCCCTTAAACCTAAGTTAAGAAGCAGCAGCCATAAGACCTCTGCTCCTTAAGTCGTCTGCCACCTTTTAGGTGCTGAACTGCAATCATCCTGATCCGATTGGGATGATTGACACCCCCTGCTAGCGGCCGAATTGCGGCGAATGTGCAGGGGGCGTAATTCGACAAGCATTTCTTGTGAAATGCTTGTGCAATGTTAAATGCCGTCTGTTAATGGGCAACAGTAACAGATATTTCTTCTGAAGACCTATATAAGGCTACAATATGGAGTTCTCTTCACAGTCTCAAAACCACCATAAATTAGTTGTGAATATATACGTAATTTTTGTGTTGACTTCTATACAGCTACATAAGGGCATATTTATCAAGCTCCATACGGAACTTGATGCCCCGTGTTTCCGGCGAGCCTTGAGGTTCGCCGGAAACAGAAGTTATGAAGCAGCGGTCTAAAGACCGCTGCTCCATTACCTGTCATCCTGATCTGAGGTGGTGGACAGACATCGCCAGAAATCAACCCGATCAAATTTGATCGGGTTGATTGACACCCCCTGCTAGCGGCCAATTGGCCGCGAATCTGCAGGGGGCGGTATGATAAATGCAGAGAGTGTATGTTGTCGGCATTTATCGATGTTCAGCGGACATGATCCGCAATATCGGATCATGTCCGCTCGCACTATAATAAATAGGCTCCATAGACTTTTTCCAGCATGATTAGCTCGGTTTGAGTGTTTTTCTCATTCTACTCTCTCTTATATTTTACTACTTGGCTAATCATCAGTTATGAGTTGTACTTGTATGGGTGGAAATAAATAGAAATTAAATTGCACTTAAATTTGTTCAAACATTCAGTAGCACACAATCACATTCTTAATTATTTGTTATACTTATTTTTGTGACAAGAAGGGAGAAGTCTTATACCAACATGAAAAGGTAGGATTTTAGATGTTGGGCCTCTCTCTGGTCTTTTTTAAAAATGACAACCCTTTATTGATGAGTGCTACTTGGAAAACTGAGCCAAAAAAATGTAACGCATCTCACACGTGCACATATTTCTCCCTCACTGGCACACACAAAGTAAACAGTGAATCGCACGCATTTAGGGGTCGATTTATGAAGCAGCGGATGCTGCTTCCGACCCACTCCGCTTCAGTTCCGCCTAAAGCAGAAGTTAGGAAGCAGAAGTTAAGAATGCTCCTTAACCCTTACGCCACCTCTGAGGTTGATTGACACCCCCTGCTAGCGGCCGATTGACCACGAATCTGCAGGGGGCGGTATTACACCAGCAATTCACAAGAACTACTGGGCAATGATAAATGCGTCAGACATGATAAGCTACATCGTATCATGTCCGTCCGCACAATATAAAATTGACCCCATAGTATTAAGATTCACTGTTAATTTAGTAGTAGCAGTGTGCCAGTCCTGTGTGAGAACACTCCTCTTCTAAAAGCATTTCTAAAATAAATAAGAGGTAAGTGTATGGAAAAAATATTCACCTAGATTATGAGTCTTGCTTTAGCCTTAAAAAGCAGCGTTGAGAGGTCCCAACACTGCTTTTTAACGCCCGCAGGTAATACGAGTTTTGAAATGACAGGCTCAATGCTCACTTTTTGGCCAGAATTGGAAATACCGCAAATCCACTTACGTCAATTGCGTATCCTCTATTTTCAATGGGACTTGCATAACGCCGGTATTACGAGTCTAACCAAAAGTGAGCGGTAGACCCTCTCCTGTCAAGCCTGATACCGCATTTAAAAGTCAGTAGTTAAGAGTTTTATGGGCTAACGCCGTAGCATAAAACTCTTAACTAAAGTGCTTAAAAGTACACTAACACCCATAAACTACCTATTAACCCCTAAACCGAGGCCCCCCCACATCGCAAACACTAAAATAAATTTTTTAACCCCTAATCTGCCGAACCGGACATCGCTGCCACTATAATAAATATATTAACCCCTAAACCGCCGCACTTCCGCATCGCAAACACTAGTTAAATATTATTAACCCCTAATCTGCCTGCCCTAACATCGCCGACACCTACCTACATTTATTAACCCCTAATCTGCCGCCCCAACGTCGCCGCCACAATAATAAAGTTATTAACCACTAAACCTAAGTCTAACCCAAAACCTAACACTGCCTAACTGAAATATAATTTAAATAAATCTAAATAAAATAACTACAATTAAATAAATTATTCCTATTTAAAACTAAATACTTACCTGTAAAATAAACCCTAAGATAGCTACAATATAACTAATAGTTACATTATAGCTAGCTTAGGGTTTATTTTTATTTTACAGGCAACTTTGTATTTATTTTAACTAGGTAGAATAGTTAGTAAATAGTTATTAACGATTTAATACCTAGTTAAAATAAAGACAAATTTACCTGTAAAATAAAACCTAACCTAAGTTACAATTAAACCTAACACTACACTACAATTAAATTAATTCCCTAAACTAAATACAATTAATTACAATTATCTAAAGTACGAAAAAACCCCCACTAAATTACAGAAAATAATAAAATAATTACAAGTTTTTTAAACTAATTACACCTACTCTAATCCCCCTAATAAAATAAAAAAGCCCCCCAAAATAATAAAAAGCCCTACCCTATACTAAATTACAAATAGCCCTTAAAAGGGCCTTTTGCAGGGCATTGCCCCAAAGTAATCAGCTCTTTTACCTGAAAAAAAAATACAATACCCCCCCAACATTAAAACCCACCACCCACACACCCAACCCTACTCTAAAACCCACCCAATACCCCCTTAATAAAACCTAACACTAACCCCTTGAAGTTCACCCTACCTTGAGAAGTCTTCACCCAACCGGGCCGAAGTCCTCAACGAAGCCATGCGAAGTGGTCCTCCAGACGGGCAGAAGTCTTAATCCAAGCCGGGAAGAAGAGGTCCTCCAGACGGTCAGAAGTCTTCATCCAGGCGGCATCTTCTATCTTCATCCATCCAGCGCGGAGCGGCTCCATCTTCAAGACATCCGACGCGGAGCATCCTCTTCAAACAACGTCCAACTGAAGAATGAAGGCTCCTTTAAATGACGTCATCCAAGATGGTGTCCCTTCAATTCCAATTGGCTGATAGAATTCTATCAGCCAATCGGAATTAAGGTAGAAAAAATCCTATTGGCTGATGCAATCAGCCAATAGAATTGAAGTTCAATCCTATTGGCTGATCCAATCAGCCAATAGGATTGAGCTGGCATTCTATTGGCTGAATGGATCATCCAATCAGCCAATAGAATGCAAGCTCAATCCTATTGGCTGATTGCATCATCCAATAGGATTTTTTCTACCTTAATTCAGATTGGCTGATAGAATTCTATCAGCCAATCGAAATTGAAGGGACGCCATCTTGGATGACGTCATTTAAAGGAACCATCATTCTTCAGTTGGACGTCGTTTGAAGAGGATGCTCCGCTTCAGATGTCTTGAAGATGGAGCTGCTCCGCGCCGGATGGAGGAAGATAGAAGATGCCGCCTGGATGAAGACTTCTGCCCGTCTGGAGGGCCTCTTCTTCCCGGCTTGGATGAAGACTTCTGCCCGTCTGAAGGACCTCTTCGCCCGGCTTCGTTGAGGACTTCGGCCCGGTTGGGTGAAGACTTCTCAAGGTAGGGTGATCTTCAAGGGGTTAGTGTTAGGTTTTATTAAGGGGGTATTGGGTGGGTTTTAGAGTAGGGTTGGGTGTGTGGGTGGTGGGTTTTAATGTTGGGGGGGTATTGTACTTTTTTTTCAGGTAAAAGAGCTGATTACTTTGGGGCAATGCCCCGCAAAAGGCCCTTTTAAGGGCTATTTGTAATTTAATATAGGGTAGGGCTTTTTATTATTTTGGGGGGCTTTTTTATTTTATTAGGGGATTAGAGTAGGTGTTATTAGTTTAAAAAACTTGTAATTATTTTATTATTTTCTGTAATTTAGTGTTTTTTTTTCCGTACTTTAGATAATTGTATTTAATTGTATTTAGTTTAGGGAATTAATTTAATTGTAACTTAGGTTAATTTTTATTTTACAGTTAAATTTGTCTTTATTTTAACTAGGTAGTTATTAAATTGTTAATAACTATTTAATAACTATTCTACCTAGTTAAAATAAATACAAAGTTGCCTGTAAAATAAAAATAAATCCTAAGATAGCTACAATGTAACTATTAGTTATATTGTAGCTAGCTTAGGGTTTATTTTACAGGTAAGTATTTAGTTTTAAATAGGAATAATTTAGTTAATTGTAGTTATTTTATTTAGATTTATTTAAATTATATTTAAGTTAGGGGGGGTTAGGGTTAGGTTTAGACTTATGTTTAGGGGTTAAGAACTTTAATATAGTGTCGGCGACGTTGAAGGCGGCAGATTAGGGGTTAATAAGTGTAGGTAGGTGGCGGCGACATTGGGGACGGCAGATTAGGGGTTAATAAATATAATGTAGGTGTCGGCGATGTTTGGGGCAGCAGATTAGGGGTTCATAAATATAATGTAGGTGGCAGCGGTGTCCGGAGCGGCAGATTAGGGGTTAATAATATAATGGAGGTGTCGGCGATGTCAGGGCAGCGGATTAGGGGGTTAATAAGTTTAAGATTAGGGGTGTTTAGACTCGGGGTTCATGTTAGGGTGTTAGGTGTAAACAGGGCCGCCATCAGGGGGTGACAGGGGTGACTCCTGTCAGGGGCCCAGTGGGCCAGGGGGGCCCCATGAGGCAAGAACTAAAAAAAAATAAAAAAAAATTTTTCAAATTTTGGCAGCATCCAGTGGGTACTACAGCAGAGTGCTAATTGAACATGAGAAATGTTATTACAAGGAGTAAAGTATTAACATTTGAGTGGATTTCTGAGTGTGCACTAAACCACTATTCACAGTGTGAGACATGTACAGTGTGTGCCTGAGTCAGACGGCAGATCACTTTCATTTGCAGAGGAGGTATGACTTACTTAGCAAATGTTTTTTTATTTCTTTGTGCAATTTCAGATTATAACTTTAGTTTGGTAGTAGTTGTATGGTGGGGCCAGGGGTCCATAAAAACACATTTTTTTAGCAGCAATGTATTTATGATTATTTGACAATGTTGTAGAAATTCTATATTTAAAACCAAGCAGAAATGTTTCCTCCTCAATACGCAAATGGTAGGTGCCTTATGAAAGGACTTTCCAGATGCAAGGAGGCATTTTATCTAAGATTTTTACATCTGCATAAAATGTTATACTCTCAGACTAAGATTGCTTAGTGTTTGAAATGAGACAGGTTAACTTAAAACTGTTCAGTTTACACTACAGCTGACTTAATTTTGAAATACATACCAACAAGCCTAAATCCTGAATTTAATAAGATCTTATGGTATGAGTACCACAGCTTATGGTTCCACCAAGACCATATAGAGTACAGCATTTTCAAAATTTATAAGTACAGCTAACAGATGGGAATATTTGTACACTATATTTGAAGTGGTGCTCTTGGTTGGGGAAAAAACAAACAAACATATGTAAACCTTTTAAAAGTACTTTTCTTCATCTAGCCATCTACCCAGATCATTAATGTACAATTTTGAATTCACAGAATTATTTTTGTCTGCACATTTACAAATATGATTCTTTAAAAAGTGATCTCTTAATTTCTGCATTTTTTTATCATGCATGTCACAACGTTGATTTAAGGGATGCAAGGTGCATAAATGTTTCCTCCTGTGAGTGTTTCTGTGGGTGTCTGTGTTTATGTCTTTGTGCTTTGGTTTGTGTCTCTATGAGTGTGTATGTATTTTTTTTCTATGGGTGTCTCTGTGAGGGTGTGTGTATGTTTGTCTTTGTGTATTTTCTATGGATGCCTCTGTGAGGGTGGGTGTGTATGTATGTATGTCTGTGTTTTCTGTGGATGTCTCTGTGAGGGTGTGTATTTTCTGTGGGTGTCTCTGTGAGCGTGTGTGTGTATGTCTTTGTGTGTTTTCTGTGGATGTATCAGTGAGGGTGTGTGTATGTATGTCTTTCTGTGTTTTATGTGGTTGTCTCTCTGTGTGTGTATGTCTTTGTGTGTTTTCTGTGGGTGTCTCTGTGTGTGTGTGTGTATGTCTTTGTGTGTTTTCTGAGGCTGTCTCTGTGTTTCCTTGGGTGTATGTGCAAGTTTTAGTTTGTGTGTGTGTCCATTGTCTGTTCCCTTTTTAGGAAATTTTGACCTTACTACTGATTATTCACATCTTTCTACAGACTTTGAGACTAATGAGACCTTTCCGGGAATCACCTAATCCACCATTTAACCTTTAAATTATTGTTTAGGCAGTTCAGGGCCCTTCCTTTCAGCCACTACATGCTGTTGTCATCATTTAGTTGGCATCTTCCTTTACAAAAAGATAATCAGAACACCATATTTTGTTTTCTAAATCTCCTTTTTTTTTTACAAAACTGTAGTTTACCTCATTACTTGTCAGGTCAATGTAAACAAGTGCTGAGTGTCTGTTTGGGTGTCTGTGTCTGAGTGTGTTTCTTTGCGTGTCTGCTAGAGTGTCTATATGTGCATCCTTATGTGTGAGTGAGTGTGTGTGTGTGTGTGTTTCAGTGTATGAGTGTGTCTGTATGTTACTACCTTAACAACATTTCCAAGCTTAAATAGACAATTAAGAATAAAGTGCATATACAATTTAGTCACTTGGTCAAACATTGCACATGTCAAGGGGGGGGGGGGGGGCCCTGATCAATGGTTAAGTCAGGGGCCCCAAAATTTCTAGTGGCGGCCCTGGGTGTAAACATAAAATGTATTTCCCCATAGGAATCAATGGGGTTGCGTTAGGAGCTTTAGGCTGCTTTTTTGCAGGTGGTTTTTTTTCAGCCGGCTCTCCCCCATTGATTCCTATTGGGAAATCGTGCACGAGCACGTTTAGCCAGCTCACCGCTAACGTAAGCAGCGCTGGTATTGAGGTGAGATGTAGAGCAAAATTTTGCTCTCTGCTCACTTTTCTGCGGCTGACGCCGGGTTTCTAAAAACCCGTAATACCAGCACTGTCTGTAGGTGAGCGGTGCGCATAAACTGCTCGTTAGCACCGCACAGCCTTACCGACAAAACTCGTAATCTAGCCGATTGTGTTTAAATTTTTATCAAAGATAATTCATAAAAAAATAATTATTAACGACTTTAAAAAAAAAATAAACTCCCCAGTATTTCATCAGAATGATAATAAATATGAAGGAAAAACCTGGAATGTATTTTATTATTTGCATAAATGGCTTTACTACAATTTGCATACTTGCCCTATAAGTGAGCATACATTTTCATGGTGGCCCCTCCTGTGAAAATGTTAGATAACCATGTATAGGTCCCTAAGAGAACATGGATGGTATAGAAAAAAAACGTATAGCTACAATTCAGGAAATTACAAACAACTGTATTGTAATTGATTTCTTAGTTGTATGTACCAGTATGTCCAAGTATTGACATATCACATTATTTATGCGAGTATCTGAAACACCCTTTATACATTAGAAAATAGCCATTAAGCTACTTTTGTTCATGACTTTTAAAGCCTAATTAAAATATTTTGGCCTAGTTTCCACTGAGGAGGTAAACTGTGGAAACTGGTGATAAAAACATGTATCTCCATTAAAGTCTATGGATAATTTTTATTTTATCACCAGTTTCCAAACTTTACCACCTCAATGGAAACTAGGCCTTTGTTTTTAAGTCCCAATAGTGAAATTGTCTGTAAAGAAAACCACCTTCTATTATAATACCTCTTTTTTCGCTTGCAGGCACATTGCCATTAAAGTTGACCTTGGCCTAGTTTCCACTGAATTGGTAAAATATGGAAACTGTTGGTAAAAACATTTACATCCATGAAAGTTTATGGAGACTTTTCATGTTACCACCAGTTTCCAAACTTTACCACCTCAATGGAAACTAGGCCTTTAATGGCAGATAAACTTTATTTTCTGAGTGAACAAGAATCTGATGACTTTATATTGGAAAATATGAATCTAGTGCTATTAATATCCACACTCACTAATCATAATTCATCAAAGGTTAAATATATAACATTTATGTTACATATCAAAAGCAAGGGAAATTAGTTATAGCATCCTTAGAGTTGTATTAGAATTTATCTGTTACCATACACTCAGTTATTTTGGATTCTATCTGACATATATGCAAGAAACTTTACTATTAGTGCATCTGTTGGAACTCAAATTGCTGAACCATGTAGCTTGCCAGACATTGTAGTTGTGTTTTCAAACTTCCTTGCTTCAGCAAAGCTGATACACCCCAGCTGTTCTGTTCACTGCCTATAAATTCTGAAGCATTTCTGCAGTCTGCTTTTTGGCCTGAGGCAGAAAGGTTACAGATGCTTAATTCACTATCATGGCCATTGTTTCTGTTTTCAAATTGCCTTGTCATGTTGCTCATTCAGGGATATCTGCCCAGCCAGTCCTTGTTTTTATAGTTTCCTTTATCTGTAAACCCTGTTTCTATACCTCTGTATTTCCCTTTTCACCTGTTATTGCTAAAATTGTTATGGTCTTTTTCCAAGTCCATTAGTGTTTGCTTTATATAATTATCTTTTTAAAAAAGGAGGATTTATAATTTAGTGCTAAGAGTTGTATTTGGTTATCTAGCAGCAGAACTTTCTAAACACAACAATTTCATTTTAATAGTTTCAAACAGTTGTGCCCCAGTACTAGTATTGAGGTATTTGGTTTACATCACCATTCCCAATTTAAAAAAAAAAATCAAAGTATATTTCATCCTTTATGTTCTTGCAAACACATGTATGTTAAAATCTATCCATCTATCTATCTATCTATCTATCTATCTATCTCTTCTATTATCTATGTCTATCTATCTCTATATTTTATCTATATCTAGCTATTATTTATATCTATCTATCTCTTCTATTATCTATATCTATCTATCTCTATATGTTATCTATCTATATCTATCTATCTATCTATGTCTTATATTATCTATATCTATCTATCTATCTATCTATCTATCATCTATATCTATCTATTATCTATATTTATCGTTCATCTATTATCTACATCTATCTATCATCTATTATCTATATCTATCTATTAGCAATAGATCTATAATCTATTATCTATATCTATCTATCATCTATATCCGTCTATTATATATTATCTATATCTATATTTCTTCTATTATCTATATTTATCTTTTATCTATTTTCTATGTCTGTCTATCTATTGATCATCTATCTAATATGTCTTTCTATTTATCATCAATCTATCTATCTATCTAATATGTCTTTTTATTTATCTATCATCTATCTATGTGTCTCTCTGTATATAGCATGTCTTCAGTATATATGTACAAACTTACACACAGATGAGAACCTAGTAATAACAACATCACTAGATAACTATTTATTCCCCTATAAATAATGTGAAATAGAACTATGGTATACTAGTCTTGGAATGTCAACCATTAAACATATTATAATCTCCCTTCACTTTCTCCCAAATCTAGCACTATTACTGCTTTAGCAATACACAGGCTTACTAAAGTGAAAATGCTATAGGAAAGTGACAAATGCATCAAAACAATGTAAAAGATGTCATTTATTTGAAGCCATTTTCATTTAGTACAAATTATAAAACAAATCATAACATTGTATGTTTTCAGTAATTGTAAGGAACTCTGCATTTACTGTGATGCTAAAATGAGGAACAGTGTTGAAAACCATAAGCTGATTGCTGAACACTGCATCACTGAATTCTTATGTACAGAGCCCAGCATTTACAACAGTAGTAAAAATGACCAACTACTGATTTCAACCATTTCAGTTCCTCAATAAATCTACCTATCAGCAATTTAGTTTGAAAACTTTCTCTATCATAACATGGCTGGTTAAAATCTTATAAAATAGAGTTGTATATGCAGATATTTTGTTAATAAAAAAATAGTAAAGTAAAATGTATTGTAAAATGACTTTTAATTAAAACTGTGTATTACATTTTATAGAAATATTTGAATACAAACTAAAATATTTATATATATATATATATATATATATATATATATATATATATATATATATATACATACACACACACTATTTGAAGATTGCAGCACTCTCACAAACTCTTGCAGGGTGCATCAAAGATACAATAAGTGAAATGAAGAAAATGCACTCTCTGGATTTAAAAGTCTCAATAAGGTTTACTGTGTGACGTTTTAAGGCTTTCACCTGAGGAAGGGGTGAAAGCCTTGAAACGTCACACAGTAAAGCTTATTGAGACTTTTAAATCCAGAGAGTGCATTTTCTTCATTTCATATATATATATATATACAATATATATATATATATATATATATATACACACACACGCATATAAATATATATATACCTGTATATATATATATATATATATATATATAAGGACACAAGTAGAATGAGACTACTCAGAGGTCTATGTATAATCAAGCAATACTCTGTGTGTAGCGCTCGTCTAATTGGTGTAGGATGTATAAGGCAGCTATAAGGGACAGCTACTATATGGGGTAAGAACCCTAAGTAGTAGGAGTAAATGTAGACAAAAAAAGGTTTTAACAGCGCCTGTACATCCACTATAACAGAAAATATTGTCAACTTGAATAGTTCATGAAAATCCTGTGGATATAGTCAGTCAGTGATGAATCGCCTAGAACCACATCCCCACATACTCCAGGAGGCAGACGAAATCAGAAAAGCCACACGCTCCGGCATCCAGAAAGAGATTTGCTACCTACATATACCCCCAGTGCGGCATACTTACCTCATTAGATTGGGGTAATATCTGGTAAGGGTATTTTATACCAATTTTTATCATATCATCTGAAATTTGGCGATTCATCACTGACTGACTATATCCACAGGATTTTCATGAACTATTCAAGTTGACAATATTTTCTGTTATAGTGGATGTACAGGCGCTGTTAAAACATTTTTTGTCTATATATATATATATATATATATATATATATATATATTTACAGTTATACAGTATACATATATATATATATATATATATATATACACACAGTATATATATATATATATACACCCACACACACACACACATATATATATATAGTTTAACATGATTGTTTTTTGTGAACAAAACAAAATCTCTAACCTAGATTTTCAAACTGCTTCAAATTGCCAAATGCTACTACTGATTTGCAGCTTTTTCAGATTACAAGATATTCTTTTTAGCATCTCTTTTCAGGGAGTGCTGGCCAAACACAATTGTACACAAAAGCAAGAGGCTTAAATTTCCTCTTTTTACCATATACAAGTAAAAACCTGTCGTGCCAGACAAAACGCTATACACTAATCTTTTCACCCTTGATAGTGACTGCTTGGCTGCTATTTAAAACAATAATATTGCATCCACTTGGACATAATAGTAAGATTATTCTTTGATTGTTGCTATTATGTACAACTAATCTCACTGTTATAGCTTAAAGGGACATGAAACCCGGAATTTTTCTTTTATGATTCAGATAGAACATACCATTTTTAACAACTTTCTAATTTACTTTTATTATCAAATTTTCTTTGTTTTCTTCTTATCCTTTGTTAAAATGCAGGAAGGTAATTTCAGGAGTGTTCACGTCTTCCGCATTACATGGAAGCAGTTTCGCAACACTGTTATATATTAGCAAATACACTAGATGGCAGCACTGTTTCCTGTCATGTAGTACTCCAGAACTGTGCACGCTACCTATCACGAGAACGACACAAGTAAATTGGAAACTTTTTAAATTGTATTCTCTACCTGAATCATGAAAGAAAAAAAATTGTGTTTCAACTGGAAAGAACTGAATATGAAAAATATGTTATAAAAAATGTAGCATTTTCTGTCAAATATGTATTTTGTTTCTTAAAGGGATACTAAACCCAATTATTTTCTTTCATGATTCATATAGAGTATTATCCCCAAATATAGGGGCATAATTATCAATGTGTGAGCAGACATGATACAGGAAAGTTCTTCTCTGTGAAAGGCACATATTGAGCAAAAAGAGGCTGCTTCTAGGGTGGTAACTAGCCATAGAACAAGCTATTATGCTATTGTTAATTCCCAGGTTGAGTGCTTCTCTCTTTTTATTGATGCAAATTATGGCACTAAGGGAAGTCTCCCTAAGTGTGATGCGGGAATCCAGACGTGGACGCGTTGCTCAGTGTGCCTAGAGGGATATGGCTGCACCTCACTGACGAGGCCCACAATAGGTCGAAACGTACGTCTGGGGTTTTGCCGTTTCTCTCGTTCAGAGAGGGATTGCCTGGTATTTCGGGGCTGGACTGCACTGTTAAGTCAGGATCAGACTGATATGCTACAGGAAAGTTCTTCTCTGTTAAAGGCACATATTGAGCAAAAAGAGGCTGCTTCTAGGGTGGTAACTAATCATAGAACAAGCTATTATGCTATTGTTCGTTCCCAGGTTGAGCGCTTCTCTCTTTTTATTTATGATACAAAGTAGTGTATCATGTACACCGCACATGGATAAATGCCGACAGCATACGCTGTCAGCATTTATCATTGTACCAGCAGTTCTAGTAAACTGCTGGTGTAATGCCGCCCCCTGCATATTCACGGCCAATCGGCCACTAGCAGGGGATGTCAATCAACCCGATCGTATTCAATCATATTGATTTCTGTCCGCGGCCACAGAGCAGGCGGACAAGTTATGGAGTATCGGAAACAAGGGGCATCAAGCTTGATATATATGCCTCATAGACTCAATTATCAAAGTAAACCCAATGCGTCTAATACACGCTGAACAATAAAAACACAACATATCACAACGCGTTTCTCAGTCCAAAGACTGTTTCATCAGGGGATACTTTGTGTTTTTATTGTTCAACGTGTATTAGACGCATTGGCTTTACTTCGATAATTGAGTCTAAATTTGGGGATAATACTCTACTATTCGCTTATCACGCTCTTGAGACCTGACCGAGTGGTCTCTGCGAAGAGTCCCCTTTTAAAAGATTCTTATCGTGAACATCAAGTTGGAGGCTTGTGTTTTACTGATACACTCGGTGTGGCGTAACAAGGTTGCTGGAGGCCTGAGTGTGAGCTAGCTGGAAAGCTCTGATGTTTCAGCATGCACCAATTGCACTACTGAGAGCTTCTCGTTTGTGAGTATATCTCCATTGGGGTTTTTTGTTGGATTGCTATATTACATCAACGTATTTCACCATTGTAGCACCCTCTTCTTTCTTTTTCTACTTCATAGATACACTTCATTCCAAGCTTGGGTTCTTACACTGAAAAGGAAGCGGCACCTACCCTTTTTTGGGACTGTGTTTCACACATTTATAAAAAAAATTCAACTTATTCTCATAATTTTTTTCTTTCAATTATTATATTTTAGCAATATTGGCGCATGGAAGTGTTTAG
Organism: Bombina bombina; assembly: GCF_027579735.1. Classification (NCBI taxonomy): domain Eukaryota; kingdom Metazoa; phylum Chordata; class Amphibia; order Anura; family Bombinatoridae; genus Bombina; species Bombina bombina. The sequence continues at coordinate 136,605,290 of NC_069507.1, read as the reverse complement.
GTTTTTTATGATTCATATAGAGCATGCAATTTTAAGCAACTTTCTAATTTACTCCTATTTACTCTCTTACTATCTTTATTTGAAAACCAAGAATGTAAGCTTAGGAGCCGGCCCACTTTTGGTTAAGCACCTGGGTTGCACTTGTTGATTGGTGGCTAAATGTAGCCACCAATCTGCAAGAGCTATCCAGGGTGCTGAATTAAACATGGACCGGCTCCTTAGCTTAGATTCCTGCTTTTTCAAATAAATATAGCTAAAGAACGAAGAAAAATTATAAGAGGAGTAAATTAGAAAGTTGCTTAAAATTGCCTGCTCTATCTGAATCATGAAAGAAAAAAAAATTGGGTATCCTTTTAAAAATAAATAAATAGGTGAAAATACTATGTGCTGGGGAATTATATGAACAAAAAGTCTCCTGACTTATCTCTACTTAGCTGAGATGACATAAAATGATCCTGAAGGAGAGACAAGCCCAGTGCAATATAGCACTTGAGAGTTTTGCGGCTTTTACACTTCGTGTTTTGTATTTTATATTACTTTACACTTCAGATTAAGTTTTATTACATTTACACATTGCAATTTTTGGTATTTTATTTTGTATACCGCAGTGTATTTAGGATTGTGATTTTACAAATTCTGATTATGCTTTAACTGATTATGTGTAGCTTTAACAAATTGGGCCCATACTTTGTATATTTATGTGTATCTTTTACAAATTACATTGCACTTTGTATTCCTTGTATTTATTCTATTTAAAATAAAACTGAAGTTTCCTAGAGAGCTTCATTACTTTCTATGGGCCCAATAATCAAACATTCTTTAGTTTGGAGAGAAATATTGGTGCAGACTTCAGAGGGACTGAAGTCACTGAATTCTATAAGAAAGTCTCAGAGAGATGAGAGATGTCTTCCATAAAAAGTTAAATTAAACTGAAATGTTAAACAACATAGAATGGGACAAAGAATTCTCTAATAAAAATACAGTATTATACAGCAGTGATACAGCAGTAAGTTAAAACAGTGCACGTGAAGACCAGGGGTACTGCCTGTCCCCCAAGTAATGGTAAAACACTGAGATGATCCACAGCACTTGTGTAAAAGTATTCACTTTCAGGTAGATTACGAGTTTTACGTTACAGCTTTTAACACTGAAAAAATGGCAATTTCAGCATAATGGCAGTAACGTAGCTATTGTTAGTAATATCGGTATAGCTATACTGCAAGCATTTTAGCCTGTAACGCAACGTCCTTTACGCACTAAAAATTACGTTTTGCGTGGGATTTTCATAGCGTATTACAGGTTGTGCGTTCAGGCTAAAAAGCTTGCATTACAGCCTATACTGACACGATCCAAACCGCCATCTAAAAGCAGTAGTTATGAGTTTTGCGCCACAAAATTATTTCACAAAACTCAGAACTAAAGTGCTACAAAGTACACTAATACCCATAAACTACCTAATTACCTCTAAAGTGCCACCCTCCCGCATCACAAACACTAACCCTATTAACCCCTAATCTGCCGCCAACCCACCCACATAGCGACTATTAAATAAATGTATTAACCCCTAATCTGCTGCTCCTGACATCACCACCACTATAATAAAGTTATTAACACCTATTCCGCTGCTCCTCGACATCACTGACACTATAATAATGCTATTAACCCCTATTCCGCCATTCCCTGACATCGCCTACACTATAATAAAGTTATTAACCTCTAAACCTTTCAGCCTCCCACATCTCCGCAACTAAATAAACCTATTAACCCCTAAACCTCCAGCCTCCCACATCTCTGCCACTAAATGATCCTATTAACCCCTAAACCACCGCCCCCCCACAACGCAAAACACTAAATTAAACTATTAACCCCTAAACCTAACACCCCCCTAACTTTAAATTAAAATTACAATATTATCTGTGAAATAAAAATAAACCTAACATTTAACTATAAATTAACTTAACCTTACTATTCTAATTAAATAAAAAATACTACCAATTAAAAAATCTAAATTACAAATTTAAAAATACCTATCACTACGAGAAAAATAAAAAAAAACTAAAATTACAAAAAATAAAAAACACTAAGCTTACAAAAATAATAAACGAAATTATCAAAAATAAAAACAATTACACCTAATCTAAAAGCCCTATAAAAATAAAAAAGCCCCCCCAAAATAAAATAATCTGGAAAAAAAAACACCCCCAAAAAAATAAGAAAAAGACCTAGCACTAACCCCAGAACATCTACTCACGGTTGCTGAAGTCCGGACATCCAGGTAGTGAGAAGTCTTCATCCAGCGGGCATCTTCTATCTTCATCACGACGGCGTGGCGAAGACATCCAATCAGCCAATAGGATTTCAGTAGCTCTCATTCTATTGGCTGTTTTGAACAGCCAATAGGATTTTAAAAGCTCTCATCCTAGTGGATGATTTGAATTTGAAGAATAAAATCAGCCAATAGAAATGCAAGTATGCCATTTTAAAATGGCTACCTTGCATTAAGGCTTCAGTGTACGGCGGGGACCGAATGAAGTGGATGTCATTCTTCGCCGCTCTGCTCCGCACTGCCGGGATGAAGATAGAAGATGCCCGCCGGGATGGATGAAGATGTCGCCATCTGGATGAAGACTTCTCGCTGCCTAGATGTCTGGACTTCAGCAACCATAAGTAGATATTCTGGGGTTAGTGTTAGGTATTTTTTGTTTATTTTTTGGGGTGTTTTTTTTCAGATTAGGGTTTGGGCTTTTGAAAAAGAGCTAAATGCCCTTTTAAGGTCAATGAAAAAGAACTAAATGCCCTTTTAAGGGCAATGCCCATACAAATGCCCCTTTGGGGGAAATGGTAACTTAGATATTTTTTGGAGTTAGGATTTTTTTATTTTGGGAGGGTTGGTTGGGTGATGGATTTTACTGTTAGGGAACTTTGTATTCATTTTTACAGGTAAAAGAGCTGTTAAACTTAGGTCAATGCCCTACAAAAAGCTCTTTTAATGTCTATTGGTAGTTTATTGTAGGCTAGGAGATGTTTTATTTGGGGGGTCTTTTTTATTTTTATAGGGCTATTAGATTAGGTGTAATTGTTTTTATTTTTGATCATTTCGTTTATTAATTTTTTGTAAGTTTAGTGTTTTTTATTTTTCGTAATTTTAGATTTTTAAAATTTTTCTCGTAGTAGTTTTTTTTACATTTTAAATTTAGATTTTTTAATTGGTAGAATTTTATATTTTATTAGAATAGTAAGGTTAGGTTCATTTATAGTTTAATGTTAGGGTTATTTTTATTTCACAGGTAAGTTTTTATTTATTTAAATTTAGTTAAATTGTAATTTTTTTTTTGAAAAATTTTTTTTAAAGAGGTTTTTGTATATCAACATAACAAAGATACAAGGTATTGTCAGGTTAAGACAGTATAGTGGTTAGACAATGAGGCAATACTTCACTTCAGAATACAGTAGTAATTTGTAAGCTAAGTATATAATTCTAAATGCATGTGTAAAGACAAACAACCTGGCATTAATGTGAATGCAAGGCATGTATAGGTGAAACCTCATTTTCTATATAATGTAACATAGAATGTGATAGTAGATGGAAATTTTTTGTGTGGGGGAAATCGGCAGGCGAGAGCTTCCCTAAAATAAGGGGGAAGGGGGAGAGGGGCGGACCTTCTGAATGTTAATATAAGTGGTTCGAGAGATAACATTGAGCACACAAATAATTGGACATAATGACAGCAAGTCAAAACAAGGAAATGTAGCGGACAGGATGTTAGAATAGGGGCAATGTGAGATATAATTAGTGGGAAGTAAAAAGTCCACTCTTGAATCATCTGTTTAACTTAAAGAATGAGGGTCAGTATGGTATGTACAATGTCGTCTCTTTCCATGCCTTGTAATGAAGGTTATTATGAAGTACAACAATAAACAGGCACTTAACGCAAATGATACACAATATTTCAAACAATCTCATATTGTTTATATACATGACCGCACCAGACCCTATGTTGGAATAGGTTTTAGGAAATTATTAAACTGAAGGCCAAAGGCTCTATTAACTAGAAAGTGATAGGACCATATTTAATGTACTGCGCAGGTTCCTCCTGGACTTTCTAGGGCCATTCATGGGCCTAAAGGAACGAGCTTTACACTAGGGGGGGAAACCAGCGATGGCAATGGTCACTTTTGGTCTTCTAAATGGAGAAAGCTAGTAATATTAACAATTACTTATGTATCCTGGAATTGGCTAGGGAAAATATAAGAATTGAAGTTGTGAATGTATACATAGAAGGTAAAAAGTAATAATCCCATTTCACTTAGGAGGTTGCTATAATGTAGTAAGACGAAGGTATTATGAACATTTGCATGAAAATGAGTTTTGGGAAGGCTTAGTATCTAGAAGTGTACTCTCCTGAGACAATATAAACCATGTATAGAGTGGAGTATCTTAAGCGTGGATATACTAATACTGGAATCATGGTGGTCTAAACTATGTCACAGGGTGGGTTAAAGGTAAGCCTAGAGTACTAACTTATAGGAGTACCTAAATAAACCAGACATCAAAATCTAGATCACTGTAGACACAGGTTTATTTATATTTCAAACTACCCTTTCATTAAATGAAAATCATTAGACCTACTGTTACGGTTGCCAACAGGAGGATCATATTAGGCATATATGTAGTATTATGAATAGTCTGAGTACCTTTATTACTTATATCTATATTAGATTAGTAATGTAATTTAGAAAAAATAATTATTGCTACTTCTACAGAAATCTAGGGATATACAGGGATTTAAGGTATATGTAGGTATCCACATATAATGGACATATGATTCCACTTTGTATTATAGCATGTAACTCTGCATTATAGCATTAAAAAGTACTATTATTAACAGTAGACAATATGGTTCTAAATGTAGATGTAGGGACCTAAGGAGTTAATATCGAGCTCACATTTGAATGGTTTCTAGATTTCAGGTGGTTATACACCATTCGCAGTTAAGGCAGTATAAAAGTATCAGAGATTAACAATATATGCGGTCACACCTGTGCCAAGAGATAGTATAAAATCTATAACCTTAATGTATAAGGACCTAACAACGTAGCACAGTAGCATCCCGATTTACTGTTAGGACCTATACTAGGAATAACAATAGAAAGAATAGTACTGAGACCTCCCACTATAACTTCACCTAGTGCTAAGGAACTAGTTATACTTAAAATTAGGGACCAGTTTGCGTTACATGTAAGCTAGCCTATAGTTACCCTGTGCAACATATAAAATAACATTAGGTCTCTGAGAGAATAGTATGTCTAGTAGCAGTTATTTCTGAATCATGAAGTGAGCTGAAAGAGGTGAGTTAGGGGCTACCCGCTACATGCTATGGCGCCCTGAGTGACAATTACAGCGTGCCAATAAGCTTATGCCATATGTATAAATCTAGCTATTTAAGACAGGGAGGGGTAGACTATCTATGAAACTAGATAGTAAGAATAAGGGTCTTCTTTCCATCCTAGTAATCTAAGGAAATGGTTAGACATGGTTCATACCTTATGTTCTAGGGAGGATGAAACATGAAAGTACATCTGCAGATAACAATAAAGGTTTAACATTCACACAATGGACTGATTACCATCCGTACCCAGTCACAGGGAGTTTTAGTAACTATGGATGTAGTATTAGGTTATGGCTAGGATTGGCATCTAGGCATAGGATTGTAATAGTCATCTGATGCATATAACCTGTTTGTGACCTCAGTTGTGTCTCAACTGCCAATGAGACAAGTGGACATGTAACTGTGTGTACTTAGCCTGCAGAGTCTCACTATCTAGCTGTCCTAAGTTAAACAAAGGAGAGCTGAGCCCCCCCACATTCAATAACTAGACATGACACCCTAGACAATCATTGCTGAAAAGGAAATATTGAGTATACAGTACATTGCAACATCAGCTCATTAGTAAGGTAGGTTCAGTTACAAAGTGTATAGGTCCTATCTTTATAGTAGTGTAAAGATCTACATCGCTATCCGCAGCATAGATATTGAGATGCATGTAAAAAGTAATTTGTATGGACCAGGAGCCACCAAGGGAGTTCACTAATATGTGTAGTGACTAAGTCCAGAGCTGGTTGAGCTCTAACTACAGTCAGTGCGACTCTGGTGTCTGTGTCGCCAGTTAATTAGGGTAATCGTTGGTTGTCTGGATGTAAACATATATATATATATATATAAACACAATAAACAGGTAACATCTACTTAATAAGCCAATATGTCTAATAGTAATGAATAATGTCCATGGTGCTGGCGGTCATAATATTTGTAACTTCAAAATGTCCGGCTGAGCTACAGTCCCTTAATTCAGCCATACATATCAGGCAGATAGACAGAAAGACTGGCCTCCCGGATCAAAAGAGCCATTTGACAGTCCAGTATGGGCTTGTGTGGTATTTTTCCTGGGGAGCCCACGTTTCTCATAGCCCTGCATGTAAACTGCGCCAGAGTTATTGTGGACTTTTGCTGGTCTGTGGCTTAACATTGGAGCCTGCAGAAAGATGTCCAATTGCTGTCCGGCAGACCTCATTGTTGTGATATGGAGATATTGTAATCAGCATCGGGTAGCTGGGTTAGATGGTATCTTCTTCCCTAAACTCGGCTGAATGGGCTGGTGGGCCGGAGTGTCCAAGTCATCACAGGGCTTAGATGGTTGTGCAGCCGCTCCGGGGGTTAGAAGCATAGTGGATAGATCTAAATCAACCTTGGTCTGCTCAAAGGAGAAATCTTCCCTCTTGACTGTCAGACTGCCCGCAGCTACTGAAGATGAAATGAGAGAGCTGGAGGTATTCCTAGGGATGTGCTGTATTGTGGTAGCGTGTCTCCCGGTATGTGTTTGAGCGTCAGTACATTGCTCAGTACATAGCGCCTTTCGATGCCGCTCCCTTGACTTCTCTTCTCGAATAATATGGATGTTGACGCTGTCTTTTCTTGTGCCCAGTGAGCGGACATCGACCCAGAGCTGGCTGTATCTTAAATCCATCAGTTGTCCTAGGCCTTTGAGAAGGGCCACCACCGTAGTCAGCTCCTCCTCCATAGTCCGCCGAGGGCAGTCCACCACGTTGCAGCTGAGGGCAAGGGGTATTGTGGAGGTAACCAATATTCTCTTTTATGAACATACAAGCTATTTAACCAGGTAGATCCCCGTCAAACCATGGTGAGGATAATGCTAAGTTAGGCCTCTGTCACATATCCATCTGCCCACGATCACTCACTCAAGTTGCGAGGTAGTAATAAAAGAATATATTTCGGTTGTGGTTAGTTTCAGAAACCTGAATATATAATTGTTCTGGACGGGTTATGGGTAGCTCTATAGATAGTTGTTAGATTAGGTTGTCAACCTTCGGAGCTATAGTATTTTCCGTCCGCCATGCCTGCCTCTTGGCCACGCCCCCCGTTAAATTGTAATTTTATTTTAAAGTTAGGGGGGTGTTTGGTTTAGGGGTTAATAGTTTAATTTAGGGTTTTGTGTTGTGGGGGGCTGGTGGTTTAGGGGTTAATAGGTTTATTTAGTGGTGGAGATGTGGGAGGCTGGAGGTTTAGTGGTTAATAGGTTTATTTAGTTGTGGAGATGTGGGAAACTGGAGGTTTAGGGGTTAATAGGTTTATTTAGTTGCGGAGATGTGGAAGGCCAGAGGTTTAGGGGTTAATAACTTTTTTATAGTGTCGGTGAAGTCGGGAGCGGTGGAATAGGGGTTAATAACTTTATTATAGTGGCAGTGATGTGGGAGAGAGGCGGAATAGGGGTTAATCACTTTATTATAGTGGCGGTGATGTCAGGGAGAAGCGGAATAGGGGTCAATAACTGTTATTAGTGTCTGCGATGTCGGGAGTGGCAGATTAGTGGGTTAATAACCTTATTTAGGTATCAGAGATGTCGGGGGCAGCAGATTAGGAGTGTCTAGATTGGGGTTTATGTTAGTTTTTCCCCCCCCCCCCCATAGACATCAATAGGGTTGCATTATGGTAATCTCCATTCCGCAATCGCAGGTTTTAGTTTTTTCCTAACACTCTCTCCCCATTGATGTCTATGGGAGAAAGTGTGCACAAGCATGTCAAAGCAGCCCTTGGATTTTGTGCGGAATGGAGCTTAACGCCACCATATTGCATGCACAAGGAGGCTTTTCAGTAACTCGTAATGGCAGCGCTATGGAGGGTGAAATAACGTAACTTTTTTGGCGTTAGTTTCGCACCCGGTTTAGCACAAAACTCGTAATCTAGGTGTTTATTGGCAACATCCTTAAAACAAACTAGTGACGTGTCGGGATCACCCCTAGATTATACATGTTGTGCAAACATTTCATACAATATTATAAAGGCAAATTGGCACCAGTTTTTCTGTTTTTAGATAACTACTGCCATCTATTGGACTCAATCAGTAACTGCAGATACACATAAATTAGATGCAATAACCCTACAATACATATTGTTGTTACTTTGTAGCCAACTGCCAAATTTCACTTAATCACACGCTAAAATTAAAAACAATGCATTTCTTTAGCATATACAGAAACAATGCCTTTCATTAGCATATACAGAAAGATGCTGGCTATTTAGTCTAAGAATACATTCTAAGGGCCCACATAAGAATAATCTAAAAAAATACTGTTAAATCATAATCTTTATTGAGGCCTTTAGGTCTGAGTGTTTCTAACCTATGAATCCATTGAATTTCTCTCTGTTTTAAAAGCTTCTCCCTATCCATTCTATTTTTTTGAGGATCTATGTGGTCAATAACCTGCCACCTCAATTGGCTGACTTGATGTCCCTTCTCTACAAAATGTGCAGAAAGAGGAGCCTCTAAATTTCTACACCTGATATTCGATCTGTGCTGGCTCAATCTATCTCTTATTTTTCTGGTAGTTTCACCCAAATAAATGAGCAAACAAGGACATTTAATAAAATAGATTACAAATTTTGATTCACATGTGAAAAAGCTGTTAATTTTGTATTTTTTTCCCATGGTGAAGATGACAGAAAGAATCCCCCTTAATTATAGAGCTGCAACTCATGTAGCTGAGGCAAGGGTAACTGCCTGTTACCTTTTTCCCTATGTGAGTTTCTGTGGACTTTTTCTTTGATCCTTTATCAGTACTGACTAAATGATCACTCAAATGTTTAACCCTTCTATGGGCAAAAATAGGGGGTGTTTTAAAAGCAGTTATTTCCTCATTGCAATCTCGTAGTATGTGCCAGTGCTTGTTGACTATATGCTTGATATTTTGGCTTAAGAGGACTAAATTGTGTAACAAATAACATACTGTCTGTTTCCTCATTTTTCTTGGATGTAGATGCCCCTTCTGTAATTTCACTCATTTTCTGTTCTTTTATATTCTTTGGGGTATACTTTCCTGATGAACTTATGCTACATCTCCTCAGGCCTTACATTAACTCTATTCCCTTTACTCACTATTCTTTGTACCCTGAGTAATTGGCTTTTGGGCAATGATACATAGGGTGCAACTATTATAGTGCAACAATGTATTTCTGTCAGTGTCTTTAGTGAAAAGATCAAATGTGAGCATATGTCCTTTTTTGTGTATTACTGCGTCTAAAAATGATATAGACTCCTCACTACAAGTTACTGAAAACTCGAATCCCATATTGGCATAATTTAACTCTCTAACAAAAGTATTAAGGGATCCAATGTCACCCCACCATATGCCAAAGACGTCATCTATGTAACGCAACCATTTTCTTAAATGTCTCATTTTCATACACAACTCTCTCCTCAGATTCACTCATGAACAGATTGGCATATGATGGTGCAACATTGGACCCCATAGCAGTGCCCTTCTCTTGGACATACCAAGTGTCTTGGAAGACAAATTAATTCCAGTAAAGTACCAGCCTCAATAAGTTCTCAATAAAATCACATTTCGAATTGGAATATCCCTTGTTGATCCTAAGGTTTTTCAATACAATCCCTATTCCTGTTTCATGTTTGATAGCTGTATATAGGCTTTTAACGTCCATAGTATACAGAAGGAATGTATCAGAGTTTAACTCTAGATTCCGGGCTTTACTTAAGAAGTCCCCAGTGTCTTTTAAATAAAAGGACATATTGATAAACCCTGGTTGTAGGCTTATCTAAGAATTTAGAGATGTTAGTGTAAACTGAGTCCACACTGGAGACTATGGGTCTACCAGGTGGTCTCTCTGCATTCTTGTGGATTTTGGGTACTGTGCAGAATATTGGGGTTCTCAGGCTTTTACTTGTCAAATAATCCATCAATTGTTTGTCTATATGTCCCTATGCAAAACCTCTTTCCAGGACATTTTTTTATCTCTTTTTGTATTTCAATTATTGGATTATGTGATAAAACCTTATATGTGTCAATGTCATTCAGTTGTGTATTTATCTCAGCAATGCAATAGGACTTATCCAGAACCACTGTGTCTCCCCCCTTATCTGCCCCCTTAAGTATGATGTTAGGATTTTTATTAAGGTTCAATAATGACTATCTGGTTTAGTAAAGTTGTCATTACATTTGAAATCCGTTTTACCAAATACTTTTTTATGCTTGACATTTTCTTTTAATTCATTCACATCCTTGTTAACCAATTTGATAAATGTATTAACACTGTGGTCAAACAGGTACCTTTGAAAAAGCCACGCTGAGTGGCGAAACATGTTAGGGACGTTAGGGCAATGGCGAGGAGTCCTAGGAGCTCCTGTGTTTTAGATTAGCCTTAAGCTACCGCTTTATTACTGTAGTCATTATTTGGAGTAACAATTTACTCTTACATTATCTATTATGATCTAACTATCATTAGCCAATTATACAAGTTATCCTGTCTATAGAATCAGTGTGAATGTGAGAGAGTGCATGGAGTTGTTTTCACAAGCGTAACTTTATTAATCCATATTATGTGTGTGGGCTCAGAGAGCGTGCGAGGATCTGTTCATTTCAGATAGTGCATGGCTGATGTAAAACGAGCATTATTTAGCTGTTACTTCTAACGTAATGCCAATGCCCTATTTACCTTAAATAATCTAAAGGGGTTTTATTACAACTTCATACACAGGTATATTTGTTAAGATCACAAGGAGAATAGATCCCATTATAGGACCACTACACATACACTGTAGTGAATTTAAGATTGAATATTACCGGTGTTCAAGTGCAAGGGAAACCTTCAACATAGGGTTAAAGCAAGCATACATTAACCATATCACCAGTATACTAATGATTATTCATATATGACAATCGTAATTAACTTCCGCTTGTACCTTTTAACATCCGGGTAGTACTGGTGATTTGTACCTATATGAATACCTACGTGAGGCGCGCTGTCGCCATAACTTAAACCCCGGCATTGTGCAATAGCATTATCAGCCATTAGCAATCTAGTACAACACTTAACAAAAGGAGCAATTGCATCTCATACGGCTGAGCTGGAGGACACTCTCTTTAACATTCAGCGCACTCGAACTAGCACACACCTATATATTGCCAATATCAGGTTTATGGTATAAGTGTTGCAATTGATAGTGATACTTTTAAACACAGAGTGTGGAACTTAGTAATACAATTGTATCTAATTTAAGTGAAACCATTCAACTCACATTCTCATTTGTATAACAACCAAGTGGGGCAAATATATTATACAAAATACTTCACCATGGGAGTGTTTGATTTATAACAACCTGAGTGGATTTCTTTACCATACTGTGTTTCGATTATTAAGCACGATATCGATTAGGATAGGTAGCATTGTTGTTACTGTATTCACTCTGTGCAAGCAGTAGGCATACGTCAATCTGCCAGATAAATCACAAATCAGACCAGTAATCAGCAACCTCTAAAATCCTACTTAATGATACTACACTGTGCCTACACAGTATAGAATATTTCCAAGACAATTAACAAGTTATTCCTTGTACTTTGAATATCTGGGTAATTTACCTGCAATTGTTAATAGTATCAAGAACCACTATAATAAACCTTGAATGTATATCTTAATACTGAATATACAAGATAATCAACAGTCAAGCACAACCTCCTGACCTATACTGTGATAACGTCTCTAATAGTACTGTTAATCATATGACAATATAGGGAAAATAAATCTATATATAAACTGTGTGTTATTTTACTAAGCTAGTATATTCAGTTTAAAGTTGTGTTACACCATAACAGGAATCTCAATATCGCTCACAACCATTAACGGTTGAATTAAACTGTTTACTTAAACAGGAACACAGTATCTATTTCCCTAATCATATGACAATATAGGGAAAATAAATCCATATATAAACTGTGTGTTATTTACTAAGCTAGTATATTCAGTTTAAAGTTGTGTCACACCATAACTTGAATTTCAATATCGCTCACAACCATTAAAGGGTTAATCAAACTGTTTACTTAAACAGGAACACAGTATCCATTCTATTCTCTCACTTACTAAATCACCAGTTGTGCTAAACAAATTAATACTATTGTATCACGTTATTTGACTTTGTTGCACTTTACCAAGTGGTACGTGATATTTTTGTGCACCCTGGTATTGATTGGAAGGATCAGTTTAACTAACATTTGGCTACATAAATTATTCATATACTACAGTCGGTACTTAAGAGTGATTTTAATTGGTTTTTTCCTATTTTAATTTTATGAACCCAATAAAAGTTATATTTTAATTTAGTGAATCTTCCTATTTCCATACTCTATCCTTGGATTATTAACTTAGTGATGTTTACTTGCAACAAATTTGCAATTTGACCTGGGAGTGCTTTCAATGTGTATGCTAAAATGGATGATGTCCAGGAGGTGGGAGGGTCTGGGAGGGAGGGTCTGCCGTTGATTGGCTGGAATGTGTCTGCTGACTGTGAGGTACAGGGTCAAAGTTTACTCAATGATGACGAATAGGGGGCGGACCGAACATCGCATATGTTCGCCCGCCGTGGCGAACACGAACAAGCTATGTTCGCCGGCGAACTATTCGCAACATCACTATATGTAAGTATATTTAGCAGACAGAAGTTTTTATTCAAATATAAAAGCATATTTAACAGGCAATTTTTTGCAGCATAAATATAAGTCAATCTTATTGTGAGATGTTTATCCCAATCTTATTTCAACTATGTAAGTATATTTAGCAGACAGAAGTATATATAAATATGCTAAAAATATGTGGACTTAAGTGGTTGGATGTGCACCAATACTTTTTTTGTTGTTTTGTAATTGTTTTGGTCACTTTGGTAGCACTCCCACAATATGTGTGTTAAGATTAAACAGTCCTTTTGTGGTGTGCTTAACCAAAAAAAACCCTTGTTGTATCTTATCTAATTCAAAAAAATCGGTATCGACCACAGTGTTAATAAGTTTATCCAAATTTGTTAATAAAGATTTGAATGAATTAAAAGAAAATGTCAAGCATATAAAAGTCTTTGGTAAAACTGATTTCAAATGTAATAACCACTTTACTAAACCAGATAGACAGTCATTATTGAACCTAAAGAAAAATCCTAACATCATACTTAAGGGAGGGGAGCCTCAGTGGTTCTTGATAAGTCCTATTACAATATACTCACCTGAATATAATAAGGACATTTGATTATAAGTCAACTTAATAACTATCTATTTTGGTATTATTGTTTTGTGAGTTACAACAGTATTCACTCTGAAACACTCCCTACCTGCTGAACCAATATTAGATCACATTTAACAGTTGATACTATCTGTACTCTATTACCATCTAACACAACCTATATCAACAGATAGATAATCCTGCTTACCTCCTGGTTTACTTCTTAAAAAATTGGATATCTACACCCTGTTATAGTAGGGCACTTCACACCTTTATCTCACTATTATAGTGTATATTGACAATAAAGGTATAATATACCCCACCTATATACAATACTACCCTATTACCAGATCAACTTAACTATAGATCAAACCTTAATATATGGAACTTGGCTATCATACCTCAGAGGCCTATTTATATGATTTAATTATATTAAGGTATCTTTTGACGACTACTCTATCCTAGGTTTTTAATTGTAAGTGTTCCCCCTTCTCCCCCATTTTTTATTATTATCCAATAAATGTTATGTTTTATTAGAAGAAATTTAAAATCCGCCTAGTGGTCAGGTCAGCGAGTGCTGATACCGCACTCTTTCGCGGAGATTTCTTCCTTACTTCCACATTGGGTTTTTAGGTAATTTTCGTGCGGAGCACCCCTCCCCTCAACAATACCAGAACATTTGGTTATTTATAGTTACAATTAACTGTTCTACATACACTGGGGAGTGTGACCATTTGTAGTGCCATTGCTCAAACAGCTCACAATAAGTCCTATTACATTGCTGAGATCAATACTCAACTCAATGACATTGACACATATACGGTTTTGTCACATAATCCAATAATTTAAATACAAAAAAATAGATAAAAAATGTACTGGAAAGAGGTTTTGCACAGAGACATATAGACAAACAATTGATGGATTATTTGACTAGTAAAAGCCAGAGAACCCCCATATTTTAAACAGCACCCAAAATCCACAGGAATACAGAGAGATCACCTGGTAGACCCATAATCTCCAGTGTGGACTCAGTTTACACTAACATCTCTAAATTCTTAGATAAGATCCTACAACCAGAGGTTATCAAGATGTCCTCTTATTTTAAAGACACTGGGGACTTCTCAAGTAAAATTCCTTCTGTATACTATGGACGTGAAAAGCCTATATACAGCTATCAAACACGAAACAGGAATATGGATTATAGTGAAAAACCTTAGTATCAACAAGGGGTATTCTAATTCGAAATGTGATTTTATCACAATCAGAATCTAAGGGATGCCATCTTGGATGACGTCGTTTAAAGGAACATTCATTGTAGAAGAAGACGTCGAACAAAGAGGATGCTCCGCGTCGGATGTCTTGAAGATGGAGCCGCTCCGTGCCGGATGGATGAAGATTGAAGATGCCATCTGGGTGAAGACTTCTGCGGGCTTGGATGAAGACTTCGGCCGCTTGGATGAAGAATTCTGCTGGCTTCGATGAGGACTTCTCCCGGCTTCTTGGAGGATGGATGTTGGATCTTCAAAACTGTAAGTGAATTTTCAGGGGTTAGTGTTAGGATTTTTTAAGGGTGTATTAGGTGGGTTTTAGTTTTAGATTATGGTTTGGGCTGCAATAGAGCTAAATGCCCTTTTAAGGGCAATGCCCATCCAAATGCCCTTTTCACGGCAATGGGGAGCTTAGGTTTTTTTAGTAAGGTTTTTATTTGGGGGGGTTGGTTGTGTGGGTGGTGGGTTTTAATATTGGGGGGGTATTTGTATTTTTTATTTACAGGTAAAAGAGCTGATTTCTTTGGGGCAATGCCCCGCAAAAGGCCCTTTTAAGGGCTATTTGTAGTTTATTGTAGGCTAGGGGTTATTTTATTTTGGGGGGCTTTTTTATTTTCATTGGGCCCTTAGATTAGGTGTAATTAGTTTAAATCTTTGATAATTTCTTTTTTATTTTGTGTAACTTAGTCTTTATTTTTTTTGTAACTTAGTGTTTGCTATTTTTTGTAACTTAGTCATTTTTTATTGTAGATTTAAATTATTTGAGTAGGGTTAGGTGTTTAAATATATAATATAGTTAATTTAATTTGTAGTTTAATGTAATTTAGTCTAACAAGGTAGGTTAATTAGTAGTTTAATATAGTTTAATGTAATTTTAGTATAATAGTTAGGGTAGGTTAATTATTAGTTTAATATAGTTTAATGTAATTTTCGTATAATAGTTAGGGTAGGTTAATTAATAGTTTAATATAGTTTAATTTAAATCTAAAGGTAAGTTTAAATTTATTATAAAATAGGGATGAGTTAATATTTCATATAAAGTTAGCGGGTTGTTAGGTTTAGGGGTTAATAGTTTAATTTAGTTCATGGCGATGTGGGGGGCTGGCAGTTTAGGGGTTAATAGGTTTAGTAAGTGGTAGCGATGTGGGAGGCCATGGGGTTTAGGGGTTAATACATTTATTTAGTTGGGCTCCGGGAGCGGCGGGATAGGGGTATATAACTTTATGTAGGTGGTGGCGGGGTCCGTGAGCTGCGGGATAGGGGTTAATAAATTTATGTAGGTGGGGGCGGTGTCGGGTGGTAGATATGGGGTTAATAAGTATAATGTAGGTGGCGGCTGTTTCGGGGCGGCAGATTAGGGGTGTTTAGACTCGGGGCTTATGTTAGGGTGTTAGGTGTAAACATAACTTTTATTCTCCCATAGAAATCAATGGGATATCGGACAGCAGTGAACATAAGCTTTCACTGCTTTCAGACTCCCATTGATTCCTATGGCATCTGTCCGCCTCCAGGGCGCGGATTGAAAACCAGGTACGCTGGGCCGGAAAAGTGGCGAACGTACCTGGTAGAAATTTGATAACTAGCAAAAGTAGTCAGATAGTGCCGAATTTGCATTCAGAACATCTGTAATGACGTAAGCATCGATCTGTGTCAGACTGAGACCGGCGGATCGTATGTTACGTCACAGATTTCTACTTTTGCCGGTCTGTAGAGTTTGATAACAAAGGGGAAGCAAGCTCGCCACAATTAGGCTGTGGAATTCCAGCGTATTTGCGGTTGACGGCTTAATAAATAAGCCTCATGGTCCGCAATATCAGATCATGTCCACTCGCACAATGTTAAATCGGCCCCTATGATTTAACACTATTTTTATAGATTATTCTAATGGGGGCCTTAGAATGTATCCTTAGACTGGATTACCAGCATCTTTCTGTATATGTTAATGAAATGCGTTGTTTCTGTATATGCTAATGAAATGCATTGTTTTTAATTTTAGGGTGTGATTTAGTGAAATTTGGCAGTTGGCTACAAAGTAACAAAAATATGTATTGCAGGGTTATTGCATGTAATTTATGTGTATCTGCAGTTACTGATTGAGTCCAATAAATGGCAGTAGATATCTAAAAACAGAGAAACTGGTGCCAATTTGCCTTTATCAGATTGTATGAAATGTTTGCACAACATGTATGATTAAGGGGGTGACCCCAAAACATCACTAGTTTGTTTTACTTCTGTTTCCAATAAAGTGAATACTTTTACATATGTGCTGTGGACCATCTCAATGTTTTCATAATAAAAATACAGTGGATAAATGGATAACATTGAAAACTTTGTTAAATAAATATACACATCAACACATACCACACGGTTATAAAAGTAAAATAAATAATTCCAAGCCAATGTGTTAAGAGAAATTAGGAAAAATCATAGGGCATTTAAATTGTTCAAAGAAAATAGTACAGACTCAACATTCCAAATATATAAGTAATGTAAAAAAATGCAAAAAAGCAATCTATTTATCAAAAATGTAAAATGAAAGATTAATTGCAAAGGATTCTAAGTCAAACCCTAAAGGTTTTATAAGTACAGAAATGGCAAAAAAAATCTAAGATGGAAAACATAGCTACATTAAAATATGTGAAGTGTAGCATGATTAACAGTGACAGGGAGATGGCTGAGGTACAAATCCAGTTCTTTTCTTTATTATACACAAGAGAACCAATTGGAGATACTTTGAAACAAACTAGAACATACAAGCCAATACCAATAACCGGGTTATCTTTAGAGGATATCAGGAAAAAAACGGTATAATATGAAAGTAAATAAAACTCGAGGTCCAGATGGAATACACCCAAGGTTTTTACAGGAACTTAGTTCTGTTATAGCCAAACCTCTATCCTTAATTTTTCAAGACTCATTATCCTAATGCATAGTACCACAGGACTAGCATAAAGCTGATGTGGCTGATCCAGAGGAAGCTATAGGGCTGATCCAGGAAGCTATAAACCAGTTAGTCTGACATTGATAGTAAAAATATAGTTGAAGGGATTATAAAGGATTATATTGCTGAGTATATTTGTGTAAACAAAATTATAAATTCAAATCAGCATGGTTTTATGAGAAATAGATCATGTCAAACTAATCTAATTAGACTCTATGGGGAAGTAAGTAAAAATAAAGATAAAGGTGAATCAGTTAATGGGATATACTTGGATTTTGCAAAGGCGTTTGACACAGTGCCACATGAGAGAGTAATGTACTAAATTAAGGGAGTGGGAATAACTGAAAATGTTAGCTCATGGATACATGCCTGGATAAAAGACAAATATTTTTGTAGATGATGAAAAGTTGTTAAAGGTTATTAGGTCAGTGCTGGATGAAATTGCTTTACAAGGGATTTACAAAAATTAGAAGAATGGGCAGGTAAATGGAAAACTATATCTAATACTGGAAAATGTAAGGTTCTACATTTTGGAAGTAAAAATAAGCAGAAAACCTATTATTTAAATGGGACTAGAATTAGCAAAACAGAGGACGAAAAGGATTTGGGATGGGAGTAGTTATAGGTAATAAGCTGGGTGCACAATGCTGGGCAGTGGCTTCTAAGGCTAATAAGATAATAGCATGTATTAAAAGATGCATTGATGAAAGAGAGGAAAGCATAATTCTGTCACTATATAAACCCCTTGTAAGACCTCACCTTGAGTATGGAGTGCCGTTCTGGGGACCAATCTCATAAAAAGACACTGCAGACTTAGAAAAAAATCACAAAACTTATAAGGGGAGAGGATAATTTAAGCTATGAGAAGAAGTTAGCCAAACTGGGTCTGTTTTGTCTAGAAAAATACATTTGAGAGGTGACGTGATTATTTTATATAAATATATTCAAGGCACATATACATATATGCCGGAAGCTCTATTTATGCCAAGAAAATTGTTGTGACAAGAGGTCACAATTTAAGGCTGGAGGAAAGAAGATTTAATCTCCTGCAACAAAAATGTTTTATCACTGTAAGAGCAATTAAATTGTGGAACTCATTTCCTAAGGAGACAGAACATGACAATACCTTAGCTACATTTAAAAATGGTTTAGATACATCTCTGGATAGAAACATATTTCAGGGATATGGTTGCCTGTGTTAAATGGGTCACCTTTTTAATGAGATTAATGTTAAATCAACTGGCGCTTTTATTGTAGATAAATTAAGATATGCATAGGTTGAATGTGATGGTTTTCTGTCTTTTTTTTCAACCTTATCTACTATGTAACTATATAACTAAGTTACTATGGGGGGTAGTTATTTTGCCTAAGTTATCAAAAAAGCTGTCAAAAAGCCTCGCACCAAGTACGGGGCGATGAGCAGCGGATTGTGATAGTTATCACTCATCCGATCTTGCTGCTCTTCGGCTTTTTGACAGCTTTCTTGCTAGCCTGTCACTAAGCACCCACACTAAACTACACTGTTCTACCCCCTATCCCGGCACCCCCGGAGCCCCCCGCAACTCAATAAAGTTATTAACCCCTAAACCGCCGCTCCTAGACCCGCCGCAACTCTTATAAATGTATTAACCCCTAAACCGCTGCTCCCGGACACCGCCGCCACCTACATTATACTTAGTAACCCCTATCCTGCCCCCCTATACCGCCGCCCTCTATAATAAAGTTATTAACCCCTATCCTGCTGATCCCGGACCTCGCCGCAACGAAATAAATAGTTTAACCCCTAAATTCAATCCAATCAGCCAATCAGATTGAGCTCGCATTCTATTGGCTGTTCCGATCAGATTTTTCCTACCTTAATTCCGATTGGCTGATAGAATCCTATCAGCCAATCGGAATTGAAGGGACGCCATCTTGGATGACGTCCCTTAAAGGAATATCCATTCGTCGGTAGTCGTCGGGAAGAAGAGGATGGATCTGCGTCGTCTCGTCTGAAGATGGCTCCGCTCCGCTACGGATGGATGAAGATTGAAGACGCCGCTTGGAAGATGACATCGCCCGGATGGAAGACTTCTTCAGCGCCGCCTGGATGATGACTTCATCGGATGGAAGATTTCTTCAGCGCCCCTTGGATGATGACTTCTGCCGCTCCGGATCTCCTCTTCGGTTCCATCGATGGTCAGCTGGCTGAAGACAACTCAAGGTAGGATAATCTTCAGGGGGGTAGTGTTAGGTTTTTTTAAGGGGGGTTTGGGTTAGATTAGGGGTATGTGGGTGGTGGGTTTTAATGTTGGGGGGTTGTATTTTTCTTTTACAGGCAAAAGAGCAGAATTCTTTGGGGCATGCCCCGCAAAAGGCCCTTTTAAGGGCTGGTAAGGTAAAAGAGCTTTGAACTTTTTAATTTAGAATAGGGTAGGGAATTTTTTTATTTTGGGGGGCTTTGTTATTTTATTAGGGGACTTAGAATAGGTGTAAGTAGCTTAAAATTGTTGTAATATTTTTTAAATGTTTGTAACTTATTTTTTTTATTTTTTGTAACTTGGCTTTTTTTATTTTTTGTACTTTAATTAGTTTATGTAATTGTATTTAATTGTAGTTATTTGTAGTTAATTTATTTAATTAATTAATTTAATGATAGTGTAGTGTTAGGTTTAATTGTAACTTAGGTTAAGATTTATTTTACAGGTAATTTTGTATTTCTTTTAGCTAGGTAGTTATTAAATAGTTAATAACTATTTAATAACTATTCTAACTAGCTAAAATAAATACAAAGTTACCTGTAAAATAAATATAAATCCTAAAATAGCTACAATGTAATTATTAATTATATTGTAGCTATCTTAGAGTTTATTTTACAGGTAAGTATTTAGTTTTAAATAGGAATAATTTATTTAATGATAGTGTAGTGTTAGGTGTAATTGTAACTTAGGTTAGTTTTTATTTTACAGGTTAATTTCTCTTTATTTTAGCTAGGTAGCTATTAAATAGTTAATAACTATTTAATAGCTATTGTACCTAGTTAAAATAAATTGAAATTTGCCTGTAAAATAAAAATAAATCCTAAGATAGCTACAATGTAATTATTATTTATATTTATTTCCATTGTTTCATGCCTGAAGAAACGACCAGTTACGGTCGAGAAACGCGTAGCGGTACTTGTATGGAATAAATATCTTTTAATTTCACGGTAGTTGTCTTTCGTTTTGATTCTGACATTGGAAGGGCCAACGGACTTTATACTGTCTGCAGCATTACGATACAACTCTTGATAAGAAGGTTGTTCACCCGGCACTGAGCCACACAGAATCCACTTGCCTCCGTCCAGACGCAGCAGACCACAGATCCACCAGTGTACTAACCACTGAGAGTGTTAGCCTGCCCGATAGCACCGGTCACAGTACGGTGCATATCCCTTTGGTAAGCCTTTTTGATTCCATCTAGTTTGCTTTTTATCAAACTTTATTACGCTATGTGGCGCCCTCTTTTTTACTTCTAACATTATTTATATTGTAGCTATATTAGGGTTTATTTTAAAGGTAAGTATTTAGTTTTAAATAGGATTAACTTAGTTAATAAGAGAAATATTATTTAGATTTATTTAATTAATATTTAAGTTAGGGGGGTGTTAGGGTTAGGGTTAGACTTAGGTTTAGGGGTTAATAATTTTATTACAGTGGCGGCGGTGTAGGGGGGGCAGGATAGGGGTTAATAAATGTATTATAGGTGGCGACGGTGTAGGGGGGGCAGATTAGGGGTTAATAAGTTTAATATAGGTTGCAGCGTGGTTCAGGAGCGGCGGTTTAGGGGTTAACATATATATTATAGCTTGTGGTGGGCTCCGGGAGCGGCGGTTTAGGGGTTAAACTATTTATTTCGTTGCGGCGAGGTCCGGGATCGGCAGGATAGGGGTTAATAACTTTATTATAGGTGGCAACGGTATAGGGGGGGCAGGATAGGGGTTAATAGGTATCATGTAGGTGGCGGCGGGGTCTGGGAGCGGCGGTTTAGGGGTTAACATATTTATTATAACTTGTGGTGGGCTCCAGGAGTGGCAGTTTAGGGGTTAATCAGTTTATTAGAGTGGCGGTGGGCTCCGGGAGCGGCGGTTTAGGGGGTAATAACTTTATTTAGTTGTGGCGGTTTAGGGGGGGACAGATTAGGGGTGTTTAGACTGGGGGTACATGTTAGGGTGTTAGGTGTAGACAGCTCCCATAGGAATGAATGGGATGTCTGGCAGCAGCGAACATGAACTTTCGCTATTGTCAGACTCCCATTGATTCCTGTGGGATCCGCCGCCTCCAGGGCGGCTGATTGAAAACCAGGTACGGTGTGCCGGAAAAGTGCAGAGCGTACCTGCTAGTTTTTTGATAACTAGCAAAAGTAGTCAGATTGTGCCGCACTTGTGTGCGGAACATCTGTAGTGACGTAAGAATCGATCTGTGTCGGACTGAGTCCGGCGGATCGCAGCTTACGTCACAAAATTCTACTTTTGCAGGTATCTAGGGCTTGATAACTAAGGCGAATCAGCCTCGCCACAAATACGCTGCGGAATTACAGCGTATTTGAGGTTGACGGCTTGATAACTACCCCCCTATGTCTTCACTGTGAAAAAATGAAGCCTAATACGCTATACAGACATAGAGGTAACTTTTTCTGTGGCGTTACTAAAACTTAATATATAAGTGGTATCAGGCTATGAGTGTCTAATAAAAATTAGCTAAATAGCAGCAGAATAAGGTGATAACCTTATAACGTTTCAAACTACAAAATATTTAGTATCAAATATCAGAGAATATTAAATGTTAACATAAAAGCATACGCATAAAAAAAACACAATAAAAAGCAATATATATATGGCAAAATAGTCTTCATGAGAGGACCAGTTATTTTGAAATGATACTAACACCAATGCAAGCAATTTTCTGTCGAAGAGGAGTAAACTACTTTGACTCACAAGGAAATTAATATGGAGCGACTTTAAAACAACAGGCAAGAAAAATGCTTTCCCAAGTTTGTAAAATACAACAGAATCACATGAAGTGCAAAAGATGACGTCACACACCGGGCGTCCTATGGCAGAGCGCATGTTAACCAAGTCCAGATGAAAGTGTTTAAAAAAAACAGTAATCGGCTCAGGTGAGCATATGTTGCAGAGCTGTGTGTTTAATCAGTGTGGATTTGGCTTCCAGCAGCATCACGGATGAGTCTTTGGGGAACAGAGGACGCAAAGGTGTTTCCGGTGGTATTATTTACAGTGACTTGCTTAAAGACTATGATCTGTTGTGAATTAATAGTTCAAAACTATGGGAAACCAGTCGCATAAGCGATTAATCAAAAAGAAAAAGCCTATAGACCTTAAGTGCGGGGTCAGCAGGCATAGTAATCACAAAAATATTTTTTCTTAAATTCCTAATGTGAATCTTAACAATATGAGGTACACCTCTCTTCACAGTTTGTGGGACTACCTTTAATGAAAAGGACACTTATAAATTCAAAGAATGTGAATTCATCATATTTATAGGCCTTAACATTATTCCTCTTAAAGTAATAATTATACATTTTTGCTTGCAATATTGTAAGATTGTTCTGTATCAATATTTGTACACCTTTAAGGGCACTAGTTTTATAAGTAGCAAGTTGGATACATTTTAATTTGCTAGGTTTTAGCGAATTAGGATTATAGTTGATATGTGGTAATTGTTACTTTGTGCACTGTGATGAGTTTGTACTAACCACGGTTAGTGAGATTCTTTGCAGCAAGTGAATGACTAGAGCAATATTATGGAAATAAAAAGCCCAATTTTATTCAAAATATAAATATTTATGATAGTGCGGACGGACATGATACGATGTAGCGTATCATATCCACTGCGCATCGATAAATGCCGACAGCATACGCTGTACGCATTTATCATTGCACCAGCAGTTCTTGTGAACTGTTGGTGCAATACCGCCCCCTGCAGATTCATGGCCAATCGGCCGCTAGCAGGGGGTGTCAATCAACCTGATCGTATTCTATCGGGTTGATTTCTGTCCGCCGTCTCAGAGCAGGCGGACAGGTTATGGAGCAGCGGTCTTTAGACAGCTGCTTCATAACTTGTGTTTCTGGTGAGCCTGAAGGGTCGCCAGAAACACGGGTCTTTAAGCTCCATACGGAGTTTGATAAATAGGCCCTAAAGAGTGCTGAATACCCTTACTTTTGGATAAAAAGAAGATTATTCCTTAAATCCTTATTTCTCTTCAATAATTAATCTAATAATTATTTTAAGGGTCTGTGCCAGTATTTTCCTCTATTTGAAAAATATTTTATTATTCAATGCAAACAAATCCGATCTGCCGCAGCTTGAGGCAGTGCTCCAAGACCAGTTCACAGAGGTAGAAAAGTGGGGAAAAATCTTCCTAAACACTGACAAAACTGTCACAATGATCTTTGGAATGGGACCTAAATTACACAAACTACCAAATTCCCATCTATGCATCAAAACAAAATTAAATTGCACACTGACCACAGTAAACTCTTTCAAATACTTGGGTATGTTGTTAGACCCCAATCTATCTTTTGGCCTCCACATAGAAAAACTTGCATCTAAACTCTATCCAAAACTAGGTGCCCTGTACAGAAACAAATCCTGCCTCAGCCCTACAGTAAAGGAAAAGATTGTACAGCAAATGCGGATGCCAATCATGGATTATGGGGATGTAGTATATGCACCTGCACCGCAAATTCACCTTAATAAACTTAATACACTGTATAACTCATTCTGCTGCTTTGTGCTACAATGTAACTACAGGACCCACCATTGTGACATGCTAAAAGAACTAAACTGGCTCAAGCTGGAATCCAGACGCACACTCCATCTTTACAGCCTTGTGTTTAAGAGCCTTTCTGGAAAGCTCACACCCTACCTGATCAGAATGCTGTCCCCGGCTGTTCCCACCTCCTTTAACCTCCGATCCAGTACCAGCACATTATTTAGTCTGCCTCCATACAAAAAGAAAGCAGCCCGATCCTTCTTTTGCTACAGAGCACCACAATTATGGAACGACCTCCCGCATGCTTTAAAACTTTCCCCAAGCCTAAAATCCTTTAAGAGATCCCTCTTTACATATCTCAAAACAGAGTGCACCTGTCATGGTTGATTTTATATTTCCTACCTGTTCTATGTTAAATTTTGCATATATTATGTATTAATATTGTTTTTGTATTTTATTGTACCCTATTGTATCAATGCAATGTTTTGTGGACCCAGGACCTACTTGAAAATGAGAGAAATCTCAATGTACCCTTCCTGGTAAAATATTTTATAAATAAAAAATAATATTATATATATATATATATATATATATATATATATATATATATACAGTGGGGAAAAAAAAGTATTTAGTCAGCCACCAATTGTGCAAGTTCTCCCACTTAAGAAGATGAAAGAGGCCTGTAATTTTCATCATAGGTATACCTCAACTATGAGAGACAAAATGTGGAAACAAATCCAGACAATCACATTGTCTGATTTGGAAAGAATTTATTTGCAAATTATGGTGGAAAATAAGTATTTGGTCACCTGCAAACAAGCAAGATTTCTGGCTCTCACATACCTGTATCTTCTTCTTTAAGAGGCTCCTCTGTCCTCCACTCATTACCTGTATTAATGGCACCTGTTTGAACTTGTTATCAGTATAAGAGACACCTGTCCACAACCTCAAACAGTCACACTCCAAACTCCACTATGGTGAAGACCAAAGAGCTGTTGAAGGACACCAGAAACAAAATTGTAGACCTGCACCAGGCTGGGAAGACTGAATCTGCAATAGGCAAGCAGCTTGGTGTGAAGAAATCAACTGTGGGAGCAATAATTAGAAAATGGAAGACATACAAGACCACTGATAAGCTCCCTCGATCTGGGGCTCCACGCAAGATCTCACCCCGTGGGGTCAAAATGATCACAAGAACGGTGAGCAAACATCCCAGAACCACACGTGTGGACCTAGTGAATGACCTGCAGAGAGCTGGACCAACGTAACAAAGGCTACCATCAGTAACACACTACGCTGCCAGGGACTCAGATCCTGCAGTGCCAGACGTGTCCCCCTGCTTAAGCCAGAACATGTCTGGGCCCATCTGAAGTATGCTAGAGAGCATTTGGATGATCCAGAAGCGGATTGGGAGAATGTCATATGGTCAGATGAAACCAAAGTAAAACATTTTGGTAGAAACACAACTTGTCGTGTTTGGAGGAGAGAGAACACCATACCTACTGTGAAGCATGGGGGTGGCAACATCATGCTTTGGGGCTGTTTCTCTGCAAAGGGAACAGGACGACTGATCTGTGCACATGAAAGAATGAATGGGGCCATGTATCGTGAGGTTTTGAGTGCAAACCTCCTTCCATCAGCAAGGGCATTGAAGATGAAATGTGGCTGGGTCTTTCAGCATGACAATGATCCCAAACACACCACCCGGGCAACGAAGGAGTGGCTTCGTAAGAAGCATTTCAAGGTCCTGGAGTGGCCTAGCCAGTCTCCAGATCTCAACCCCATAGAAAACCTTTGGAGGGAGTTGAAAGTCTGTGTTGCCCAGCGACAGCCCCAAAACATCATTGCTCTAGAGGAGATCTGCATGCAGGAATGGGCCAACATACCAGCAACAGTGTGTGACAACCTTGTGAAGACTTACAGAAAACGTTTGACCTCTGTCATTGCCAACAAAGGATATATAACAAAGTATTGAGATGAACTTTTGATATTGACCAAATACTTATTTTCCAACATAATATGCAAATAAATTATTTCCAAATCAGACAATGTGATTGTCTGGATTTGTTTCCACATTTTGTCTCTCATAGTTGAAGTATACCTATGATGAAAATTACAGGCCTCTCTCATCTTCTTAAGTGGGAGAACTTGCACAATTGGTGGCTGACTAAATACTTTTTTGCCCCACTGTATAGGATAAAGCAACACACCTTCAATTTGATCTAATGGGCCCTCTGTTTGTGAGGCCTTTTCTTAAAAAACGTATTATGATCACAATACTTTGTTACGAAGAGGGCTACTCATAGCATTCGGCGATCCCTGGGCAAGACAAATTCCCATGGGCTATCCCTCACCCCTGCCTACCCAAGTTATCTTCATTCACCTCTCTTTCTTCCTCTTATGCATTCCTTGTTTTTCTTACCCCTTTCTCAATTGAAAAATGTTAGTTTTATTTCAATCTCCTGTATTAAAATATCAATCAATAAAAATATATAAAAATAAAAAATAAACTGGGCTTTAATGAATAGGCATCATAGAATAAGCAGGAATAGGGGATTCGGTAAAGGCATTTCCTGTCTTCCTGAATTTAGGGGGTTGAGTGCAAAAGCATAAAAGAAAAAAAAAATAGATGAATTGAAATATAATAATTATGAAAAATAGTTCATTTGCTTTTACTTTTTCAATGCTTTTAATGCAGTGTACTTAGGTGTTTTGCTTAAAACCTCTTCATACTCATCCATGTAGCAACAAACAGAACCTCAGCAAAAATATAATTAATAAAAGATTTTTTCTTTGTGAATTGTTCATCAAAAGAAATGCTAAATTCCGAGAAGCTATGTCAAGTTTCAGACTAAAAGCAGCCGTTGTAATATATCCTTTTGCTGGTCACTGCACAGTAAATTATATTTTAATAATGCTAATCTTTCCAGTCCAGTGCTGTTAATTTGTTTTTGTTTTTCTATATATCTAGTTGTAAAATGAAATTGATATTGTGTATAAAATATTAAAATGAACACTTGCACTTTGCAGAAGATACATTTAAAATGGATTTTTTAGACTCATAGGGCTAAATTACAAGTGGAGTGCTAAATTATCATGCTCCCGCAAATGGGCACATCTGCCCGTTTACGTGAGCACGATAATTAACCAGTCATTACAAATGGCTGGTTATTGCTACTGTGAACTTGCGGTAGCAATTAGCGCTCCGAAAATTAACAAGAGATCAGATCTCTGGTCAATTTTCTAAGAGTGCCCCAAATGCCCTCAACATAGAGGGCATTATAGTTTAAAAGTACCTTTTTAAAATAAAAAGGTACCTTGCCGGTCCTCGCGCTGCTGTTTTCATCTGCAGGGGTGCGCGTGCGATCAGCTGTGCTCTTTCACTTGCCCGGTCCTCGCGCTGCTGTTTTCACCTGCAGGGGTGCGCGTGCGAGGTCGGGTGGGTGCGCGTGCGATCAGCTGTCTAAGGCCAAGTGTTTGTCTGTACTGCGCATGACGGCTTCAGACAAACACTTGTCTTTTATAATATAGGATATATATATATATATATATATATATATATATATATATATAATTATGTGCTAATATGTGTATATTCATATATATATATATATATTTAAGATTGCTGCCCATCATTGTGCTACTTAACCTCTTCGCTGCTCGAGGTTCTGATACCGTCTCTGGCAGCATCAGAATGAGCGCAATGCCTCATAGCAATGCGAACGCATTGTGCTTAACTTGTAATACCAGCACACTGTTAATACACAGTGGAGCGCTAATATACCATGCACACAATCAATATTTAGTGCTCCACTTGTAATCTATAGGGCACACTTGAATCAGTCTTTTTAATTTTAAACATGAAGATCAATTCTTACACAAAAGCATTGTATAGAAGCCTGGATGCTGTTTTATTTAAAGGGACATCAAACCCATTTTTTTCATAATTTTGATAAGAGCATACAATTTAAAAAAAGTTTCCAATTTCCTTCTATTATCAAATTTGCTTTGTTCCCATGGTATTCTTTGTTGCAGAGGTACTTAGGTAGGTCTCTGGAGCACTATATGGCAGGAAATAGTGCTGCCATATAGTGGTCTTGCAAAAGGATAACATACTTGCAAAACTGCTGCCATATAGTTCTCCACGCCCCTGAGCTTACGTCCCTATTTTTTAACAAAAGATGCCAAGAGAATGAAGAAAATGTGATAATAGAAGTAAATTAGAAAGTTGTTTAAAATTGTCAGAGATAAATTAAATGTAAAGGAGAAAACATAGATGATGAAAGTGTATTGCAGTTGTTTTACTACATATAACTAAACATTTTATATTAAAATCTTAAAAGGAATAGTCTAGTCAAAGTTAAACTTAAATTATTTAGATAGAGCATGCAGTTTTAAGCAACTTTCTAATTTACTCCTAGAGGCCCATTTATCAAGCTCTGTATGGAGCTTGAGGGCCCGTGTTTCTGGCGAGTCTTCAGACTCGCCAGAAACAGCAGTTAAGAAGCAGCGGACTGCAGCTCCATAACCCTGTCCGTCTGCTCTGAGTATGATCGGGTTGATTGACACCTCCCTGCTGGTGGCTCATTGGCGGCGAGTCTGCAGGGGGCGGCAATACGGAGAGCGTATTGCTCTCCGCATTCAGCGATGTCTGTCGGACCTGATCCGCACTGTTGGATCAGATTCGACAGACATTTGATAAATAGGCCTCCTATTATCAATTTTTCTTCGTTCCCTTGGTATCTTTATTTGAATGTAAGCTTAGGAGCCGGCCCATTTTTGGTTCAGCACCTAGGTAGCGCTTGCTACATTTAGACACCAATAAGAAAGTGCTACCCAGGTGCTGAACCAAAAATAGGCTGGCTCCTATGCTTATATTCTTGCTTTTTCAAATAAAGATAGCTAGAGAACAAAGTAAAATTGATAATAGGAGTATATTAGAAAGTTGTTTAAAATTGCATGCTCTATGTGAATCATGAAAGTTTAATTTTGACTAAACTATTCCTTTAAGGTGTTAACTGAATCTTAAAAGAATATGTGGTTAAATCAAAGAAATGTTTTTCATTTTTTTTAACTGGTAATGTTGTTTTACAAATAAACAAACTCTTTTTTTGAGTGTTCATGTTATTTATTTTAAGCAATAAAATGAACAAAATAAACCAATTCATTTTAAGGTATGAAAGGTCATGATTTTATCAGCACGATCAACAATGTGGCTGTGTCCAAACTCAGCATTGATTTGTCAATGATATTTTATTATCACTGTATTTTTAGAAAATATATCTATAACATTTTATGCCTTGTGGACATTGAAATAAACCATATCTACAGAAGTCAAAGATTAACATTACCCCTGCGAAAGGTGAAAAATGACTACCCTTTCTTTAACCTGCAAGATATTGATACACAACATTCTTTTCATTGGCAACAGGATATATTTATTATAAATATGTGGATGTTTAATACATAAAAATACTGCTTACCCCAACTCAAATTTTTTTCCTTGAATTAAATATGCAACTGCCAAATTCATTTTGAATTAATATCATTTTAAAAATAGATAGCAAATAGATAATGGTACATTTTCTTTAGTGGTTTTTTGAATGACATACTGTGAATTCTCTTGAACAGAAAATAAATGGCCAGATTACGAGTTTTGCGTTATGGGCGGCTCGGTAATAATTTGCAAGTTATTGTCACCGCTCACCTCCCTATAACGCTGCTATTACAGGTTTGCAAAAATCCAGTCAGCCAATAGGATTGAGCTCTCATTCTTTTTAGATAGGATTTTATTTGAGGGCTTTGGTTGTGTGGGTGGTGGGTTTTACTGTTGGGGGGTTGTTTGTATTTTTTTTTACAGGTAAAAGAGCTGATTTCTTTGGGGCAATGCCCCGCAAAAGGCCCTTTTAAGGTCTATTGGCAGTTTAGTTAGGCTAGGTTTTTTTTTTATTTTGGGGGGGCTTTTTTATTTTGATAGGGCTATTAGATTAAGTGTAATTAGTTTAAATATTTGATAACTTCTTTTTTATTTTGTGTAATTTAGTGTTTATTTTTTTTGTAATTTAGTTAATTGTATTTATTTAATGTAATTTATTTAAATGTAGTCTAAGGTTAGGTGTTAGTGTAAGACAGGTTATGTTTTATTTTACAGGTAAATTTGTATTTATTTTAACTAGGTAGCTAGTAAATAGTTAATAACTATTTACTAACTAGTCTACCTAGTTAAAATAAATACAAACTTGCCTGTGAAACAAAAATAAAACCTAACGGCTAGATTACGAGTCTTGCGTTAGGCTTAAAAATTGTCTGGTCCCAACGCTGCTTTTTAACGCCTGCTGGTATTACGAGTCTTGCAGGTACAGGTGTACCGCTCACTTTTTGGGCCAGACTCGGAAATACCACAAATCCACTTACGTCAATTGCGTATCCTCTTTTTTCAATGGGACTTGCATAGCGCCGGTATTATGAGTCTGCCAAAAAGTGAGCGTTAGACCCTCTCCTGTCAAGCCTGGTACCGCATTTAAAAGTCAGTAGTTAAGAGTTTTACACTACAACGCCATAGCATAAAACTCTTAACTAAAGTGCTAAAAAGTACACTAACACCCATAAACTATCTATTAACCCCTAAACCGAGGCCCCCCCACATCGCAAACACTTTAAAAAAAAATGTAACCCCTAATCTGCCGAACCGGACATCGCCGCCACTATAATAAATATATTAACCCCTAAACCGCTGCACTCCCGCCTAGCAGACACTAGTTAAATTTTATTAACCTCTAATCTGCCGTCCCTAACATCGCCGACACCTACCTACATTTATTAACCCCTAATCTGCCGCCCCCAACGTTGGCGCCACTATATTAAAGTTATTAACCCCTAAATCTAAGTCTAACCCTATCCCTAACCCCCCCAACTTAAATATAATTTAAATAAATATAAATAAAATTCATATCATTAACTAAATTATTCCTATTTAAAACTAAATACTTACCTGTAAAATAAAACCTAATCTAAGTTACAATTACACCTAACACTACACTATAATTAAATTAATTCCCTAAATTAAATAAAATTATCTAAAGTACAAAAAAACCCCCACTATATTACAGAAAATAATAAACAAATTACAAGATTTTTAAACTAATTACACCTAATCTAACCCCCTAACAAAATAAAAAGCCCCCCCCAAAATAAAAAAAGCCCTACCCTACACTAAATTACAAATAGCCCTTAAAAGGGCCTTTTGCGGGGCATTACCCCAAAGTAATCAGCTCTTTTACCTATAAAAAAAATTACAAATCCCCCCCAACATTAAAACCCACCACCCACACAAACAACCCTACTCTTAAACCCACCCACCCCACCCCCCTTAAAAAAACCTAACACTAACCCCCTGAAGATCAGCCTACCGGGAGACGTCTTCATCCAAGCCGGGCAGAAATGGTCCTCCAGACGGGTAGAAGTCTTCATCCAGACGGCATCTTCTATCTTCATCCATCCGGCGCGGAGTAGGTCCATCTTCAAGACATCCGACGCGGAGCATCCTCTTCTTTCCACGGCTACGACTGAATGAAGGTTCCTTTCAATTATGTCATCCAAGATGGCGTCCCTTCAATTCCGATTGGTTGATAGAATTCTATCAGCCAATTGGAATTAAGGTAGAAAAAATCTTATTGGCTGATGCAATCAGCCAATAGGATTGAGCTGGCATTCTATTGGCTGATTGGAACAGCCAATAGAATGCCAACTCAATCCTTAATTCCGATTGGCTGATAGAATACTATCAGCCAATCGGAATTGAAGGGAAGTCATCTTGGATGACGTCATTTAAAGGAACCTTCATTCAGTCGTAGACATGGAAAGAAGAGGATGCTCCGCGTCGGATGTCTTGAAGATGGACCCGCTCTCGCGCCGGATGGATGAAGATAGAAGATGCCATCTGAATGAAGACTTCTGCCCGTCTGAAGGACCACTTCTGCCCAGCTTGGATGAAGACTTCTGCCCGGCTTGGATGAAGACTTCTGCCCGTCTGGAAGACCACTTCTGCCCGGTTGGGTGAAGACGTCTCCCGGTAGGGTGATCTTCAGTGGGTTAGTGTTAGGTTTTTTTAAGGGGGGATTGGGTGGGTTTTAGAGTAGGGTTGGTTGTGTAGGTGGTGGGTTTTAATGTTGGGGGGGATTTGTACTTTTTTTTACAGGTAAAAGAGCTTATTACTTTGGGGCAATGTAATTTGTAATTTAGTGTAGGGCTTTATTTTATTTTGGGGGGGCTTTTTTATTTTGTTAGGGGGATTTAGATTAGGTGTAATTAGTTTAAAAATCTTGTAATTTGTTTATTATTTTCTGTAATTTAGTGTTTTTTTTTTTTTGTACTTTAGATAAAAAAAAATTAATTTAGGGAATTCATTTAATTATAGTGGTAGTGTTAGGTGTAATTGTAACTTAGGTTAGGTTTTATTTTACAGGTACTTTTGTCTTTATTTTAGCTAGGTAGTTATTAAATAGTTAATAACTATTTAATAACTATTCTACCTAGTTAAAATAAATACAAACTTGCCTGTAAAATAAAAATAAACCCTAAGCTAGATACAATGTAACTATAAATTATATTGTAGCTATCTTATGGTTTATTTTATAGGTAAGTATTTAGTTTTAAATAGGAATAATTTAGTTAATGATAGTAATTTTATTTTGATTAATTTAAATTATATTTGTTAGGGGGTGTTAGGGTTAGACTTAGGTTTAGGGGTTAATAACTTTAATATAGTGGCGGCGACGTTGGGGGCGGCAGATTAGGGGTTAATAAATATAATGTAGGTGTCGGCGGTGTTGGGGGCAGTAGATTAGGGGTTCATAAGTATAATGTATGTGGCGGCGGTGTCCGGAGTGGCAGATTAGGGGTTAATAATATAATGTATGTGTCAGCGATGTTGGGGGTGGCAGATTAGGGGTTAATAAGTATAAGATTAGGGGTGTTTAAACTCAGGGTTCAAGTTAGGGTGTTAGGTGTAGACATAAATGTATTTTCCCCATAGTAATCAATGGGGCTGCGTTAGGAGCTTTACGCTGCTTTTTTGCAGGTGTTAGGTTTTTTTTCAGCCGGCTCTCCCCCATTGATTCCTATGGGGAAATCGTGCATGAGCACGTTCAGCCAGCTCACCGCTAACGTAAGCAGCGCTGGTATTGAGGTGAGATGTGGAGCAAAATTTTGCTCTACGATCACTTTTTTGCGGTTAACGTCGGGTTTGTAAAAAACCCGTAATACCAGCGCTGTCTGTAAGTGAGCGGTGAGCATAAACTGCTCGTTAGCACCGCACAGCTTCTAACTCAAAACTCGTAATCTAGTCGTAAGATAGCTACAATGTAATTATTAGTTATATTGTAGCTATCTGAGGGTTTATTTTACAGGTAAAGTATTTAGTTTTAAATAGGAATTATTTAGTTAATGATAGTAATTTTTATTTAGATTTATTTTAATTATATTAAAATTAGGGGTGTTAGGGTTAGACTTAGGGTTAGGTTTAGGGGTTAATAACTTTAGTATAGTGGTGGCGGTGTCGTTGGGGGTGGCAGATTAGGGGTTAATAATATTTAACTAGTGTTTGCTATGCGGGAGTGCGGCGGTTTAGGGGTTAATATGTTTATTATAGTGGTGGCGATGTCCGGAGCGGCAGATTAGGGGTTAATAATTTTATTTTAGTGTTTGCGATGCGGGAGGACCTCGGTTTAGGGGTTAATAGGTAGTTTATGAGCGCTATGGAAGTCCCATTGAAAAAGGACTTTTTGAAAGGTGCGGTAGTTACGTTGCGTTACAGCCAAAAAAGTGTGCGGTACAGCTATACCTGCAAGACTAGTGAAAAAGCAGCGTTATGAGGCTTTTTCACTCATAACGCAAAACTCGTAATCTAGCTGTAAGTTTGTTCTTGTACATAAAATGAACATGAGGATCGTGAACTTCTGCTGCACTAGCAAATATTGGAGTTGATTCCAAATGCTCTGCTCCCTCCCCCCCCGATATTGAAAAAACAGAATAGCCATTTTTTTTCCATTAAAAAAGTGATCACAAGCATTTCAAGTCAAACACAGCTGACATTGTTAAAGGGACATGAAACCCCAAATTTTTCTTTCATTATTCAGATAGAGCATGCAATTTTAAACAACTTTCTAATTTGCTTCTATTATCAATTTTTTTTGTTCTCTTGGTATCTTTATTTAAAAAAAGCAGGTATGTAAGCTTAGGAGAGGGGGCATTTTAGGTGCTAAACCAAAACTGGGCTGGCTCCTAAGCTTACATTCCTTCTTTTCAAATAAAGATACAAAGAAAACCAAGAAAAATTGATAGTAGGAGTAAATTAGAAAGTTGCTTAAAATTGCATGCTGTGGGGCCTAGTTATCAAGCCGTCAACCTCAAATACGCTGGAATTCCGCAGCGTATTTGTGGCGAGGCTGATACGCCTTAGTTATCAAAGGCTCGAGACCGGCAAAAGTAGAATTTTGTGACGTAAGCATCGATCCGCCGGACTCAGTCCGACACAGATCGATTCTTACGTCACTCCAGATGTTCCGCACACAAGTGCGGCACATTCTCACTACTTTTGCTAGTTATCAAAAAACTAGCAGGTACGCTCGGCACTTTTCCGACTCAGCGTACCTGGTTTTCAAACCGCCACCCCTGGAGGCGGCGGATCCCATAGGAATCAATGGGAGTCTGACCATAGCGAAAGTACAAGTTCGCTGCTGAAAGACATCCCATTCATTCCTATGGGAGCTGTCTACACCTAACACCCTAACATGTACCCCGAGTCTAAACACCACTAATCTGTCCCCCCTACACCGCCGCAACTAAATAAAGTTATTACCCCCTAAACCGCCGCTCCCGGAGCCCACCGCAAGCTACTCTATACATATTAACCCCTAAACCGCCGCTCCCGGAGCCCACCGCAACTATAATAAATGTATTAACCCCTAAACCGCCGCTCCCTGAACCCGCCGCAACCTATATTAAATGTATTAACCCCTATCCTGCCCCCCCTACACCGTCACCACCTATAATAAATTTAATAACCCCTAATCTGCCCCCCCTACACCGTCGCCACCTATAATAAATTTATTAACCCCTATCCTGCCCCCCACTACACCGCCGCCACTGTAATAAAATTATTAACCCCTAAACCTAAGTCTAACCCTAACCCTAACGCCCCCCTAACTTAAATATTAATTAAATAAATCTAAATAAATTAACTCTTATTAACTAAATGAATCCTATTTAAAACTAAATACTTACCTTTAAAATAAACCCTAATATAGCTACAATATAAATAATAATTATATTCTAGCTATCTTAGGATTTATTTTTATTTTACAGGTACCTTTCAATTTATTTTAACTAGGTACAATAGCTATTAAATAGTTATTAACTATTTAATAGCTTACCTAGCTAAAATAAAGAGAAATGTACCTGTAAAATAAATCCTAACCTAAGTTACAATTACACCTAACACTACACTATACTTTAATAAATTATTCCTATTTAAAAATAAATACTTACCTGTAAAATAAACCCTAAGATAGCTACAATATAATTAATAATTATATTATAGCTATCTTAGGATTTATATTTATTTTACAGGTAACTTTGTATTTATTTTAGCTAGTTAGAATAGTTATTAAATAGTTATTAACTATTTAATAACTACCTAGCTAAAAGAAATACAAAATTACCTGTAAAATAAATCCTAACTTAAGTTACAATTAAACCTAATACTACACTATCATTAAATTAATTAAATAAACTACATACAAATAACTGCAATTAAACACAATTACATAAACTAACTAAAGTACAAAAAATAAAAAAAGCTAAGTTACAAAAAATAAAAAAATAAGTTACAAACATGTTAAAAATATTACAACAATTTTAAGCTACTTACACCTAATCTAAGCCCCCTAATAAAATAACAAACCCCCCCAAAATAAAAAAATGCCCTACCCTATTCTAAATTAAATAAATTTCAAAGCTCTTTTACCTTACCAGCCCTTAAAAGGGCCATTTGTGGGGGCATGCCCCAAAGAAAACAGCTCTTTTGCCTGTAAAAGAAAAATACAACCCCCCCCCCAACATTAAAACCCACCACCCACATACCCCTAATCTAACCCAACCCCCCCTTACAAAAACCTAACACTAATCCCCTGAAGATCATCCTACTTTTAGTTGTCTTCACTCAGCCGAGCCACCGATGGAACTGAAGAGGACATCCGGAGCGGAAAAAGTTAATCCTCCAAGCGGCGCTGAAGAAATCTTCCATCCGATGAAGTCATCATCCAGGCGGCGCTGAAGAAAAGTCTTCGATCCGGCCGATGTCATCTTCAAAGAGGCGCTGAAGAGGTCTTCTATCCGGGCGAAGTCATCTTCCAAGCTGGGTCTTGAATCTTCCTTCCGCCGACGCGGAACCACCTTCTTCACCGACGGACTACGACGAATGACGGCTCCTTTAAGGGACGTCATCCAAGATGGCGTCCCCTCAATTCCGATTGGCTGATAGGATTCTATCAGCCAATCAGAATTAAGGTAGGAAAAATCTGATTGGCTGATGGAATCAGCCAATCAGATTGAGCTCGCATTCTATTGGCTGTTCCGATCAGCCAATAGAATGCGAGCTCAATCTGATTGGCTGATTGGATCAGCCAATCGGATTGAACTTGAATCTGATTGGCTGATTCCATCAGCCAATCAGAATTTTCCTACCTTAATTCCGATTGGCTGATAGAATCCTATCAGCCAATCGGAATTGAGGGGACGCCATCTTGGATGACGTCCCTTAAAGGAGCCGTCATTTGTCGTAGTCCGTCGGTGAAGAAGGTGGTTCCGCGTCGGCGGAAGGAAGATTCAAGACCCGGCTTGGAAGATGACTTCGCCCGGATAGAAGACCTCTTCAGCGCCTCTTTGAAGATGACATCGGCCGGATCGAAGACTTTTCTTCAGCGCTGCCTGGATGATGACTTCATCGGATGGAAGATTTCTTCAGCGCCGCTTGGAGGATTAACTTCTTCCGCTCCGGATGTCCTCTTCAGTTCCATCGGTGGCTCGGCTGAGTGAAGACAACTAAAGGTAGGATGATCTTCAGGGGATTAGTGTTAGGTTTTTGTAAGGGGGGTTTGGGTTAGATTAGGGGTATGTGGGTGGTGGGTTTTAATGTTGGGGGGGTTGTATTTTTCTTTTACAGGCAAAAGAGCTGTTTTCTTTGGGGT
Source organism: Bombina bombina (assembly GCF_027579735.1). Lineage (NCBI taxonomy): Eukaryota > Metazoa > Chordata > Amphibia > Anura > Bombinatoridae > Bombina > Bombina bombina. Next base: position 136,567,501 of record NC_069507.1, on the reverse strand, counting down.
GTGCCCCCACAAATGGCCCTTTTAAGGGCTGGTAAGGTAAATGAGCTTTGAAATGTATTTAATTTAGAATAGGGTAGGGCATTTTTTTATTTTGGGGGGGTTTGTTATTTTATTAGGGGGCTTAGATTAGGTGTAAGTAGCTTAAAATTGTTGTAATATTTTTAACATGTTTATAACTTATTTTTTTATTTTTTGTAACTTAGCTTTTTTTATTTTTTGTACTTTAGTTAGTTTATGTAATTGTATTTAATTGTAGTTATTTGTAGGTAGTTTATTTAATTAATTTAATGATAGTGTAGTATTAGGTTTAATTGTAACTTAAGTTAGGATTTATTTTACAGGTAATTTTGTATTTCTTTTAGCTAGGTAGTTATTAAATAGTTAATAACTATTTAATAACTATTCTAACTAGCTAAAATAAATACAAAGTTACCTGTAAAATAAATATAAATCCTAAGATAGCTATAATATAATTATTAATTATATAGTAGCTATCTTAGGGTTTATTTTACAGGTAAGTATTTAGCTTTAAATAGGAATAATTTATTAAAGTATAGTGTAGTGTTAGGTGTAATTGTAACTTAGGTTAGGATTTTTTTAACAGGTACATTTCTCTTTATTTTAGCTAGGTAAGCTATTAAATAGTTAATAACTATTTAATAGCTATTGTACCTAGTTAAAATAAATTGAAAGTTGCCTGTAAAATAAAAATAAATCCTAAGATAGCTAGAATATAATTATTATTTATATTGTAGCTATATTAGGGTTTATTTTAAAGGTAAGCATTTAGTTTTAAATAGGATTCATTTAGTTAATAAGAGTTAATTTATTTAGATTTATTTAATTAATATTTAAGTTAGGGGGGCGTTAGGGTTAGGGTTAGACTTAGGTTTAGGGGTTAATAATTTTATTACAGTGGCGGCGGCGTAGTGGGGGGCAGGATAGGGGTTAATAAATTTATTATAGGGGGCGACGGTGTAGGGGAGGCAGATTAGGGGTTAATAAATTTATTATAGGTGACGACGGTGTAGGGGGGGCAGGATAGGGGTTAATAGGTTTAATATAGGTTGCGGCGGGTTCAGGGAGCGGCGGTTTAGGGGTTAAACTATTTATTTAGTTGCGGAGAGGTGCGGGATCAGCAGGATAGGGGTTAATAACTTTATAATAGAGGGCGACGGTGTAGGGGGGGCAGGATAGGGGTTACTAGGTATACTGTAGGTGGCAGCGGTGTCCGGGAGCGGCGGTTTAGGGGTTAATACATTTATAAGAGTTGCGGCGGGGTCTAGGAGCGGCGGTTTAGGGGTTAGTAACTTTATTGAGTTGCGGGGGGCTCCGGGGGCGCCGGTATAGGGGGTAGAACAGTGTAGTTTAGTGTAAGTGCTTAGTGACAGGCTAGCAATAAAGCTGGGAAAAAGCCGAAGGGCAGCGAGATCGGATGAGTGATAACTGTCACAGTCCGCTGCTCATCGCCCCGCGGCTTTTTGACAGCTTTATTTGATAACTTAGGCGTATTTTTTCAGGTCCGCGGCGGTGATGTGAGGCGAGCTTAGGCGGGCGTATTGGGCCGGCGAAGCCAGAAAAGTAGACGGCTTGATAACTACCCCCCCATATCTGAATCATGAAAGAAAAAGTTTGAGTTTTATATCCCTTTTACTCATACGAAATATGATCTTGATTCTTCCATAATAGCACATAAATCAAGATATTGTCACCGCTCACCTCCCTATAGCGCTGCTATTACAGGTTTGCAAAAACCCGGCGTTAGCAGGCAATATGGCAGCGTTGAGCTCCATACTGCACAAAAAGACCAGCGCTGCTTTTAGCTGGTTTTACGTGCTTGTGCATGTTTTTCCCATAGACATCAATGGGGAGAGCCAGCTAAAAAAAAGCCTAACTCCTGCAATAAAGGAGCGTAAAGCTCCATAACGCAGCCCCATTGATTCCTAAGGGGAAAGAAAAGTTATGTTTACACCTAACACCCTAACATAAACCCCGAGTCAAAACAACCCTAATCTGCTGCCCCCGGCATCGCCGACACCTACATTACATTTATTAACCCCTAATCTGCCGTCCCCAACATCCCCGTCACCTACCTACACTTATTAACCCCTAATCTTCCGGCCCAACATCGCTGACACCTACATTACACTTATTAACCCCTAATCTGCTGCCCCCGACATCGCCGCCACCTAAATTACAGTTATTAACCACTAATCTGCCGCCCCAGACATTGCCGCCACCTACCTACAATTATTAACCCATAATCTGCCGCCCCCGACATCGCCGCCACCTACATTACAGTTATTAACCCCTAATCTGCCGCCCCCGACATCGCCGCCACCTATCTACACTTATTAACCCCTAATCTGCCGCCCCAAATGTCGTTGCTACCTACATTACACTTATTAACCCCTAATCTTCCGACCCCTATGTCGCCGCCACTATACTAAAGTTATTAACCCCTAAACCTAACCCTAAGTCTAACCCTAACCCTAACACCCACTAACTTTAACATAATTAAAATAAATCAAAATAAAAATTACAATTAATACCTAAATAATTCCTATTTAAAACTAAATACTCACCTATAAAATAAACCTAAGCTAGCTACAATATAACTAATAGTTACATTGTAGCTATCTTAGATTTTATTTTTATTTTACAGCTAAGTTTGTATTTATTTTAACTAGGTAGACTAGTTAGTAAATAGTTATTAACTATTTACTAACTACCTAGTTAAAATAAATACAAACTTACCTGTAAAATAAAACCTAACCTGTCTTACACTAACACCTAACCTTACACTACAATTAAATAAATTACATTAATTAAATACAATTAACTAAATTACAAAAAAATAAACACTAAATTACACAAAATAAAAAAGAAATGATCAAATATTTAAACTAATTACACCTAATCTAATAGCCCTATCAAAATATAAAAGCCCCCCCAAAATAAAAAAAAAACCCTAGCCTAAACTAAACTGCCAATAGCCCTTAAAAGGACCTTTTGCGGGGCATTGCCCCAAAGAAATTAGCTCTTTGACCTGTAAAAAAAAATACAAACAACCCCCCAACAGTAAAACCCACCACCCACACAACCAAACCCCCCAAATAAAATCCTATCTAAAAACCTAAGCTCCCCATTGCTCTGAAAAGGGCATTTGGATGGGCATTGCCCTTAAAAGGGCATTTAGCTCTTTTTTTTAGCCCAAACCCTAAGCTAAAAATAAAACCAACCCAATAAACCCTTAAAAAAACCTAACACTAACCCCCGAAGATCCACATACAGTTTTTGAAGACCCGACATCCATCATCATCAAGCCGGGAGACGTCTTCATCCAAGCGAATGAAGCCGGGAGAAGTCTTCATCCAAGCGGCAAGAAGTGGTCCTCCAGGCGGGCAGAAGTCTTTATCCAGATGGCATCTTCTATCTTCAGCCTTCCGACGCAGAGCGGCTCCATCTTCAAGACATCCGGCGTGGAGCATCCTCTTCATATGGTCCCAGCCGTACACTGAAGGTTCCTTTAAATTACGTCATCCAAGATGGCGTCCCTTGAATTCAGATTGGCTGATAGAATTCTATCAGCTAATTGGAATTAAAGGTGAAACAAATCATATTGGCTGATGCAATCAGACAATAGGATTGAGCTTCTATCCTATTGGCTGATCCAATCATGAGCTCGCATTCTATTGGCTGATTGGAACAGGATGAAGATAGAAGATGTCGTCTGGATAAAGACTTCTGCCCGTGTCAGGTCTCCTGTCAGTCATTTCATAGCCCTTCCCACTTTGTCTTTAAGAGTATCCTGTTTCCTGTAAACAGGTGCTTAGTATTGAAACTGCTTCCTAGCAGGTGTATGTGCAGTTGTTTCTTAGGATACAAACCTAACATAATCTCCTTTCTCTAAGCCACTTGGACATCTGAACTAAGGATTAAAACTCCTCTCTACTACTGCAGTATTTATTGCCCCTGCAGTTTCTGAAGCTACATTGGACCGCAACATATTTCACAGCACACCTTCCTATTACAAAATCTTGTGCTCCCTTCTTGCCACAACTCCACTGGCACTTAGTGGTTGTTTCCTGAGTACAAGTCAACTAACCAGAAGAAACCAAAGCAATTACAAAGAGGAAAACTGGATTGTAAAACCGGAACTTAGCCACACCCCCTTTTGTGACATCACTCTCTGTTCATTCAGCTTCAGTGCAGCCTACTCTGATTCAGTGTGTCAACAGCCTGTCAGCAAGTCTGAAAAGGATTGTTTCCATCTCTACACTATCTGATACAAGGAACACCTTGCCTGAACTAACTGAGACTTTGTTTACTATAACACCAGAGCCTTTGTGTTGTTACATTGTGCCCAGTTTAACTTTAACCTTTAATAACTTTTCACTGAAAGTTAATCTGTATTCATCCACATTGAATACAGAAACTCAGGTGGAACAAACTCATTTTATGCAACACTGCAATTGAGATCCAAAACTATATTCATAATTGTAACAGAGTATACACAGAATATCACATAATACTAAGCCCAAACAGTGAAATGGATCCAGCAGAGCTGCCTCAGTATGTTTATTCACTTTCTCAACGTGTGGATCAACTTAATCAAGGGTTAAGGGAAATTCAGCTAGAAAATCAAACTTTGCATAAAATAATAAAGGATTCAATACAACAAAAATCATGTCATACTGAAACTATCCCAGAACCATTAGTATCTCAACCAGATATGTTTCATGGTGACAGGAAGCTCTATAGACAGTTTAAAAATGCTTGCAATTTGTTTTTTGATTTAAGAAATAAAACATATAATACTGATAAAATAAAGGTATTAACGATAATATCCTTTTTACGTGGAAAACCAGGGCATGGGCCGACCAATTCTATGAAAATGATGATCCTATTTTAAGCTCTCTTGATGAATTCTATGAAGCAATGGATGATCTGTATCAGGATAGCAACATCCAGAACACAGCTGAAACAAGAATGAGAGCATTAAAACAAGGAAAGAAAAATGCAGAAGAATACCTCACTGAATTTAAACATTACGCCACAGATTCACAGTGGAATTCAGTAGCGCTGAAAAATCAATTCAGGCTTGGGTTGTCTGATCCAATAAAAGACGAGCTAGCTCGCATTGAACCTCCCAAGACGCTAGAAGATTTAATGAAGTTAGTTGTGCAAATAGATAGGCGTCTCAGAGAGAGGAAGGCAGAACGTCAATCCTCAGAGTACACGCCGCGGCTACCTCGACTTCACTATTCAGAGTCTCCTAATCCCCAAGCAATATCAAAAAGTAATTCAGAAGCAATGGACATCGGGGTTATTCGAGGACCCCTGACGTCAGAAGAGAGGAGCCGTCGAAGAGCACAACAATTATGTATGTACTGTGCTAACCCTAATCACAGTGTGAAGGATTGCCCACTACTTATCCGTACAAAGAGAAGTAAATTTACTTATATACATTCTGTTATGCCTAAAGATCTAAAACCAACTTACTGTCATCTATCTCTATTTTTACAGTGGGACCAAAACCGAACAAGGATTGATGCAATCATAGATTCAGGAGCGACAGGAAACTACATAGATAGAACTTTCACTGTAAATAATAAAATTCCACTAGTGGTTAAGCAAACTCCTGTTGTAATTAGAGTTATTGATGGTACTACAATATCCACAGGTCCTATAACACACAGTACTATACCATTATTAGTTACAACTCACACTGGTCACACAGAGTATATTGTTTTCGATGTATTGCCTTCACCTTTGTTTCCCATTGTACTGGGCTTAGATTGGTTGCGGCTACACCAACCTGGCATAAACTGGAAAACTCTAGCTGTTGAACTAAACTCCACTTATTGTCAACAAACCTGTTACCCAAGGGATATACTAATACAAATTCCAGATCCTATTCCGACACTACCCCCTCAATATACTGATTTTCAGGACGTGTTCAGCAAAAAGATGGCAGAAACTTTACCACCTCATCGCAAGTACGATTGCCCAATTGAGTTAATACCAGGGTCATCCATACCGTTTGGACACCTATACCCACTCAGCCCGCCAGAGTTGGCACATTTGAAAGAATATCTTGAAGAAAATCTGAGGAAAGGATTTATCAGACCGTCTACCTCACCCGCGGGAGCGGGAATGTTCTTCGTAAGGAACAAGGACTCGTCTTTAAGACCTATCATAGACTATCGAGAACTCAATAAAAGAACAATCAAAAACAGGTATCCGCTACCTTTGATACCGGAACTCATAGAACGCCTACAAGATGCTAAAATATTCACAAAGCTCGATCTACGTGGGGCATATAATTTAATCCGCATACGAGAAGGGGATGAGTGGCTGACGGCATTTAGAACCAGATACGGTTTATTCGAGTATCTGGTAATGCCGTTTGGTTTATGTAATGCGCCAGCCACTTTCCAGCATTTTATCAATGAAATATTCAGAGATCTACTTGATGTATGCATTGTCATTTATCTTGATGACATCCTTATATATTCAGACACTATGGAGCAACATGTTAAAGATGTCAGGAAGGTTTTGACAAGACTTTGATCTCATCAATTATACGCTAAGCCAGAGAAGTGTTTGTTCCATACTAAGGAGGTGTCATTTCTTGGATACCATATCAGTCCAACTGGGATCCAAATGCAAGACAACAAAGTCCAGACAGTCTTAGAATGGAAAGAACCCGCTACTAAAAAAGAATTGCAACGTTTTTTGGGATTTGCAAACTATTACAGAAAATTTATAAAAAACTACTCCAAGATTGCAAGACCTCTCACACAATTTATCAGCTTGAATACTCCGTTCCGTTGGACACCTAGCGCTGCCGAAACATTTTCATACCTAAAACATTGTTTTACATCTGCACCTATATTACGTTTTCCAAACCCAAAGCTGCAGTATATCCTAGAAGTGGATTCATCTGACTTTGCAGTTGGTGCAGTACTCTCGCAAAGAGAAACAATAGATTCCCCCATTCATCCAGTCTCTTTTTATTCTAAGGTGATGACTGCTGCTGAGATGAATTACTCCATTGGAGACAAGGAGCTTTTGGCAATAAGAAACTCCTTGGAACACTGGAGACACCTGCTTGAGGGGACTTCTACTCCAATACTCATATACACAGACCACAGAAATTTAGAGTTTCTTCAAAAAAACAAAACACTATCTGCAAGACAGGTTCGATGGAGCCTTTACTTCTCACGTTTTGATTTTCATATCATGTATCGACCAGCCAGTAAGAATGGCAAAGCCGATGCTTTGTCAAGAAAGGATGCCAAACCAACACAAAGCACAAATCCATCTTTTATCATTCCAGCAGAACGTTTTATCCATCTGTCAACACAACAGGATTTCATAACATCTTTACGCAAAGCACTTACCAATGACAAAGAGATTCCACATTCTTTGGTAACAAAGCATACCAATGGATTATATTCTCATGGTGAACAACTTTACCTACCTGACATATTAGTTGAACCTATACTTAAAATGTACCATGATGCTCCCATCTCTGGTCATCTCGGAGTGAATAAAACTATAGCAATCATAGCAAGACAGTTTTGGTGGCCAGCTATGAGGAGGTCCATTACAGAATATGTAGACACCTGTCATGTATGTGTTACTACCAAACCAGAAAGACAGAAACCTTATGGACTCTTAATGCCTATCGCTCCATCTACCAAACCTTGGGAACATATCGGAATGGATTTTATTGTCGACTTACCTCCTTCTGGCAAACAGAACACCATTCTGGTAGTCATAGATCTCTTTACGAAGATGGGTCACTTTATACCCTTCCACAAATTACCTACATCTACAGAAACTGCAGATTTATTCATGAAACATGTTGTCAAATATCACGGGATCCCACGTAGAATCACCACTGATCGTGGAACTCAATTCACCTCTCAATTTTGGAGAAAATTGTGTGACAAACTCCAAATAGACCATAGATATTCCACTTCATTCCATCCTCAGACCAATGGCCAAACTGAGAAACTTAATCAATGGCTTGAACAGTACATTCGCTGCTATTGTTCTCAACATCAACAAGATTGGCTCCAACAAATTCATCTAGCAGAATTCGCTTATAACAATAATACCAATTCTTCAACTAAATTATCTCCGTTCTTTGCGAATTATGGATATCATCCTCAAATACTACTGACTGATTCACTTCCATCACCTTCACCATTGGTCGATGAGTTCCATAATTCACTACTTGAAATATTCAAACAAATCCGACACAACATAATTGCTGCACAAGAGACCCAAAAACGATACTATGATCTGCGTAGAAGACCATCACCAAACTATCAGGTTGGAGATCTTGTTTGGTTATCCACCAAGAATTTAAAAATGCAAGTACCCAGTAAAAAACTTGGTAGTCTGTTTATTGGACCCTTTCCTATTGCCAAGGTCGTTAACCAGAATGCAGTCACTTTGACATTGCCTCCATCATCAAAACTTCATCCAACCTTTCATGTATCACTACTGAAACCGGCAAAACCAACTAGAGTATCTACTCCAAATGCTTCATCTACTTCAGTTCCTTCCGATTTGCTGGAGTATGAAGTTGAAAGTCTGGTGGATTCTAGGATTTCCAGGGGCGAACTCCAGTATTTGGTGCGCTGGAAGAACTACACAGAGGAAGATGACACCTGGGAACCCTCCTCTAATCTTTCCGCTCCTAAGTTGGTGGCACAATTCCATAGGCGAAATCCGGATCGTCCCCGACCTCAAGCTGTGGGACAGCTTGCTTAGGTGGGGGGTCATGTCAGGTCTCCTGTCAGTCATTTCATAGCCCTTCCCACTTTGTCTTTAAGAGTATCCTGTTTCCTGTAAACAGGTGCTTAGTATTGAAACTGCTTCCTAGCAGGTGTATGTGCAGTTGTTTCTTAGGATACAAACCTAACATAATCTCCTTTCTCTAAGCCACTTGGACATCTGAACTAAGGATTAAAACTCCTCTCTACTACTGCAGTATTTATTGCCCCTGCAGTTTCTGAAGCTACATTGGACCGCAACATATTTCACAGCACACCTTCCTATTACAAAATCTTGTGCTCCCTTCTTGCCACAACTCCACTGGCACTTAGTGGTTGTTTCCTGAGTACAAGTCAACTAACCAGAAGAAAACCAAAGCAATTACAAAGAGGAAAACTGGATTGTAAAACCGGAACTTAGCCACACCCCCTTTTGTGACATCACTCTCTGTTCATTCAGCTTCAGTGCAGCCTACTCTGATTCAGTGTGTCAGCAGCCTGTCAGCAAGTCTGAAAAGGATTGTTTCCATCTCTACACTATCTGATACAAGGAACACCTTGCCTGAACTAACTAACAGAGACTTTGTTTACTATAACACCAGAGCCTTTGTGTTGTTACATTGTGCCCAGTTTAACTTTAACCTTTAATAACTTTTCACTGAAAGTTAATCTGTATTCATCCACATTGAATACAGAAACTCAGGTGGAACAAACTCATTTTATGCAACACTGCAATTGAGATCCAAAACTATATTCATAATTGTAACAGAGTATACACAGAATATCACAGCCCGCCTGGAGGACCACTTCTTGCCGCTTGGATGAAGACTTCTCCCTGCTTCGTTGAGGACTTCTTGCCGCTTGGATGAAGACTTCTCCCGGCTTCGTTGAGGACTTCTTCCCGCTTGGATGAAGACTTTACTGTTGGGGGGTTGTTTGTATTTTTTTTTTACAGGTAAAAGAGCTGATTTCTTTGGGGCAATGCCCAGCAAAAGGTTCTTTAAAGGGTTATTGGAAGTTTAGTTTAGGCTAGGTTTTTTTTGTTGGGGGGGGGGGCTTTTTTATTTTGATAGGGCTATTACATTTGTATTTATTTTAACTAGGTAGTTAGTAAATAGTTAATAACTATTTACTAGTCTACCTAGTTAAAATAAATACAAACTTGCCTGTGAAATAAAAATAAAACCTAAGATAGCTACAATGTAACTATTAGTTATATTGTATCTAGCTTAGGGTTTATTTTACAGGTATTTAGTTTTAAATTGGAATTATTTAGTTAATGATAGTAATTTTTATTTAGATTTATTTTAATTATATTAAAGTTAGGGGTGTTAGTAGGGTTAGACTTAGGGTTAGGTTTAGGGGTTAATAACTTTAGTATAGTGGCGGCGGTGACAATGGGGTCGGCAGATTAGGGGTTAATAATATTTAACTAGTGTTTGCAATGTGTGAGTGTGGCGGTTTAGGGGTTAATATGTTTATTATAGTGGCGGCGATGTCCGGAGTGACAGATTAGGGGTTAATAATTTGTTTAAGTGGTGGCGATGTCCGGAGAGGCAGATTAGGGGTTAATATTTTTTTTTTAAGTGTCGGCGATGTCCGGAGCGGCAGATTAGTGGTTAATAATTTTATTTTAGTGTTTGTGATGTGGGAGGGCCTCGGTTTAGGGGTTAATAGGTAGTTTATGAGTGTTATTGTACTTTGTAACACTTTAGTTATGAGTTTTATGCTAGAGATTTGTAACGTAAAACCCATAACTACTGACTTTAGATGGCGGTACGAATCTTGACGGAATAGGCTGTACCACTCACTTTTTGGCCTTCCAGGCAAAACTCGTAATACCGGCTCTGTGAAAGTCCCATTGAAAAATGACTTTTTGAAAGGTGTGGTAGTTACGTTGTGTTACGGCCAAAATAGTGTGCGTTACAGCTATACCTACAAGACTCGTAACAGCAGCGGCAGTGAAAAAGCAGCGTTATGATACTTTTTCACTCATAACGCAAAACTCGTAATCTAGCCGTATGTTAATGGAGTTTGTGTGTGTGTTTTTACACTGGATATAGTGGTGTTTATAATATGTGTTAAAAAGTTTGACGGTCTGAATTATATTTGCATATACTCATGATGGGATTACTGGGCATATTTGTTCAATTATTTTTTTAAAGTTTTTTTATTAATATTTCATTCATAAAGAAAATCTTGTTTTATGTTTTGGTGTGAATGTCATCTAAAATCAACAAGAACACTGCAGAAAATCATTTTTCCATAAGAAAAAAACATATGTAGCTTATCTTCTAAAATGGGATTTTAACAGTTCTAACATTGTAAATTGTGAAACTGCCTACCAAGGTTACTAACAATCTTCTCTCTGCTAAAAGTAATAGCCACTACTCTATCCACTACTGAGAGGTCTTACTCGACCTCTCAGCTGCCTTTGACACAGTTGACCATCCCCTCCTCCTACAGACCCTTAGCTCTTTTGGGCTTTGTCTCTTTCTTGGATTCACTCCTATCTTTCTCACAGGTCTTTTTCTGTGTCATTTGCTGGTGACTCCTCTTCTCCAATGCCTGTGTCTGTTGGAGTACCTCAAGGATCTGTTCTGGATCCTCTTCTCTTCTCCATTTATACTTCTTCACTGGGTAAACTTATCAACAGTTATGGCTTCAAATATCACCTCTATGCTAATGACACCCAGATCTACCTCTCCACCCCTGCTCTCTCGCCTTCTGTTCTTTCTTATTTCAGTGACTGCTTATCTGATATTTCTTCCTGGATGGCCTCTCACCACCCAAAGATTAGCATGTCCAAGACTGAGCTCCTTCTAATTCCCCCCTTAAGCTCTACGCCGACTTCCGACTTTTCTATCCCTGTCGACGGCATCACCATCGCCCCAAGTTCGCTGCCTCGGAGTTACACTTGACTCAAATCTATGCTTCATCCCACACATCCAATCGCTTTCTTCATCCTACCACAACCACCTACGCAATATTTCCAAGATTCCCCCTTTTCTGAGCGCTAACACCACAAAGCAAATAATCCACTCCCTTGTTATTTTCTGACTTGACTACTACATTAACCTACTTACTGGCCTTCCTCTTTCCCACCTGTCCCTCCTTCAATCTATCCTAAATGCCTCTGCCAGGCTAATCCACATTTCCCAACGCTCTGTATCTGCTGCACCTCTCTGTGAGTCCCTTTATTGGCTCCCCATTCACAGCAGAATTAAATTCAAAATTCTCACCCTTACATACACAGCTCTCACCAACGTTGCTCCCTACTACCTATCCTCTCTAATAAACAAGTATACTCCAGCCAGCCCACTAAGATCCAACAATGACCTGCTCCTTGCATCTTCGACTATCACCTCTTCCTATGCTAGACTGCAGGACTTCTGTCGTGCAGCACCTACCCTCTGGAACACCCTCTCTTGTGCCGTCAGGCTTTGCCATAATCTTTCTTCCTTTAAATGCTTCCTGAAGACTTTTTTGTTCAGAGAAGTCTACCACCCAACTCAATAATAAATTAATTTCACTCACCTAACATTTCCCTCATCTAACTCTGCATTAAAATATTTCTCAATCTTGCAGCCCTCACCTCCTGTTTCTCAACCTCCTACCCTTCTAGATTGTAAGTTCCCACAGGAATAAGGCCCTCAATTCCTCCTGTATGTGTTTGTAAAGTTTTGTCCTGTCTCTTACAAGTTTTATATAATTGTTTTATTTAAATGAATTGTACCATGGACAGCGCTGCGGAATATGTTGGCGCTTCATAAATAAAGTATAATAATAATAATAATAAAAAATAAGGTTTAAAATATTTACAAAAGTTACAAACCTTGCTGTGATAATGAGATTTGCCTTTGCCAAATATCTAGCATTGTAGATGGCGTTGCAAGGTTCTAGAAACTATAAATCACGTTTTTTCCATAGGCAATTTTTTGGACTTCTGTTTAAAGTTAAAACTATTGCAACTGTTGCCAATAAACAGGACTGAATGGCATACTGTTTGACCCCGATCACTAATATGTAATTGCTGATAGAAATTAAAATTAAGAAGATGAATTTAAATGAAAATTAGAATCCCAAAAATGTGAGTATGAAATAAAAACAAACATTTTAAGAGCACAGTTGCTAAACCCCATTTCTAGATGTCAAAGTCACCATTTATATTTTGTCATTTTTCCTGACGGTCTTATAAGCTGTACGGGATATCACCTATATGTCTATTAAATACATATGCATATGTAATTGTCTGTCCCACCCACAAGGGACTATACAATAGTGCTAAATATAGGCTTAATAAAACCTAGACCTTACTTGAGTTAGCAAATCTTAGCTGTGTGTGGTATTTCTATCACCTTTGGCCTTTTTAGGATATGTAGTTATAGTTATACTAAAAATAGTCTTATTTTATTTTTTAAGTTTATATTTATTTGTTTTATATTTCAGGATGCATTTGATATCTTGGCTGAAAATTATGAATTTTGTCAAAACAAAGGACCATGCTTGGCATTTTTAAGAGCATCATCTGTTGTGAAGTCGCTTACATTTTCCATTACGGCAATGAGAGATTTGAATGGGCTTCCTTTCTTAGGAGATGAGATGAAAGCTATTATTGAGGTAACCCTACAATGACTATTTAGTAATCCTTTCGCATTATGAGCTGTACATACCCAAGACAAACAGGATTACTCCAGGAGACCAACCTGGAGTCAATTGATGACCATCAAACTACTTTAGAAGTTATTTGCACATCATCAGACATCATCAGGCTTGTAAAGTCATCAGCTAAGGTAATAAATTCTGGTTGATGACTTCAGAATAATTAGCAGATTACCTTACTAATTACTTCACAAGCATGAACAGCCAGTGAATGACTATAGAGTCATCTCATTTAAATATTTCGGCCTGTGGGCAAACTACAGGATGGCTTCTGATGACTAGTCTGTAGTCTTAAATTATTTCAGAATGACTCCAGGACGATCATCCTTTTTTACTAGGGTATGAGGAGTGGTATTAGTTAATGCAGTACTTGCTATCAGTCTGCTTTCAGAGACGGAGAACACTCAAAATACTACTAAATAAAAATTTTTATATATTGCAGCCGATTCAAGAAGTATCCCTTTGAATGTATTTATTACATTTCCTGACTTTTATGAAAGACAGATAAGTACATTAAAGTTTCAGCAATAATACTGAGCAAAACTGCTGCCATATAGGTCACCAGAAATAGCCAAGTCCTAAACAGACATCTCTGCTTTGCAACAAAAGATACCAAGAGAGCGAAGAAAAATTTATAATAGAAATAAATTAGAAAGTTTTTTTAAAATTGCATGATTTATCACGAAAGAAACATTTTCATATCCTTTAATGGTTTAGGCTAGAGCATTCTGTTTCCAATGTACATCTATTATCAAATTGTGCACTCTTTTTCATATACACACTTTCTGCAACACTACTGAGCATGTGCAAAAGTTCATATTGTTATTCATATATAATTGGCTGATGACTGTCATATGATACAGTAGGCGGGAAAATAGAAGTAAACTTAAATTTTTCCGAAAAATATTTACTTCTTTTTTAAATTATGCAATTCTACTGTATTGAATGATCCTTTATTATAACATCAAACTTTACAAACACATACAAATGAAACTAGAAAGATAAGACCTGAGGATAAAAAACTCACCAGTATGGAGAGAAATCACGTAAAAACTTTTTTTTAAGACCCTATGGGCTTGATTTAACAATAGATAGAGACTATGTTCGCTGTCATGATCTTCATCCGCCCAGCCTTGCGGCAAAAGGGCAGCTGTACGCCGCCCACATTTAACATTGCACAATACAATGATTGCAAGGCCAATGGCGCACAAGAGGGGGCTGTCAATCATCCCAATCTGATCGGATTGAGATGATTTCCATCTGCCAAGTGTCGCGGACAGGTTAAGTAGCAATGGTCTTTAGACGGATTCTACTTAACTAATGTTTCAGGCTCGCAGCTTAGAAAACAAAGCCCTTAATTGTAATGGTTGTGGCCAAAATCACACATTCACTGAGGTAATGATTTAATTAAGAGATAATTATACAAAAGATAGATAATTAAAATTAATTAATTAATTAATTAATTAAAAGATAAGTTGCAAATGTTAATAGCAAGTAGCAGTAAAGGGTTTAAAGTAATTATGTTAGGTAAGCTGCTATTTTATTTTGATCTTACATTATTATTTCAAATATACACCCGGAAGTTTTTTTTTTACTCAGATGACGTGCACATTTGGGAACTGTTTTCAATTTTTCTTAATTAGTGACAACTGTATATGTGAGCAACAAAGAAAAGAAATGGAATAACATTTAAAATACCAAAGTGAAATCTTTAAGGGGCATGAAATTCAAAATGTTCTTTCACTATTCAAATAGATCATACAATTGTAAACAACTTTCCAATTTACTTCTTTTAACGCATTTGCTTAATTCTCCTGGAATCCTTTGTTAAAGGAGCAGTAATGTACTGCTGGGAGCTAACTGAACAAATCAGGTGACCCAATTACAACAAGGCAAGGCATATACTGTATGTGCAGCTATCAATCAACAGCTGACTCCTAGTAGTGCATTGCTGCTCCCTAACCTACCATGGTATGGTTGTCAACAAAGGAAACCTAGAGAACAAAGCAAAATAGATGAATTGGAAAGTTTGAAACTGCAGAAATAAACCCCAAAGAGAGAGGAAAATAGTTATAAGAGGAGAGAAGGGCCATGTAAAGAATCGCTTGGAGAGGAGAGTTGGAAAGGGAGCGCTATACTACATAAAAAGTATTATTTATTTAAATAAATAAAAAAACTAAAAGACAAAATGTATGTAAACTGGCTACTGGCAGACAGCTGACTGCACCTAAGATGACAAAACTAGTTAGTGTGTGTGTGTGTGTGTGTGTGTGGGGGGGGGGGGGGGGTTAGAGAGCTGTTTGGGAGGAATCAGGGAGGTGGGAAGGTAAGGGGGTAGTTCTACACTTTACATTGGCAGACTGTCTACCAGTACCTAAGATGATGGTGAACAGATCTGGGGGTGGGAGGAATCAGGTGGGAGGGTAATCTTTACACTAAAGCTAAACTTGCCCTTACAAGCTACTTGATTAAACCCTTAAAGGGACACTAAACCCAAAATTTTTCTTTCATGATTTAGATAGAGAATTCAATTTTAAACAACATTCCAATTTACTTCTATTATCTAATTTTCTTCATTCTTTAGATATTATTTGCTGAAGAAATAGCAATGCACATGAGTGAGCCAATCACACGAGGCATCTATGTGCAGCCACCAATCAGTAGCTACTAAGCCTATCTAGATATGCTGTTCAGCAAAGGATAAAAAAAGAGAATGAAGCAAAATAGATAATAGAAGTAAATTAGAAAGTTGTTTAAAATTGCATGTTCTATCTGAATCATGAAAGAAAAAATGTGGGTTTCATGTCCCTTCAACTGCCCGGAATTTCAGAAGTGTAATGCGTAGCTGCAATTAGGGGCCTTCTAATTGGCAAAAATCAATGGCAGAGCCATATATGTCTGGTATTTCTGAACAAAGAGAATCCCAGAGAAGCTTTTAAAATCATTTGTGTCATGATTGCACAAGCGGTATCTAAACATTTTTAGTAAGAACCCCAAAGTTTGTGAAAAAGTTAACAATACTTTTTAATATGATCGCATTTCAGCATGAAATATACAAACATTTGCCTAGATGAATTCCTTGGGTTGTCTACTAAAAAAAATAATATAGTTTTGATAGGTAAATAAAAAAAAAAAGTATTTTTTCTGTGTAAATGAAGTGAAAGCAAAAATGCTATAAATGCTCTGGTCTTTTGAGGAAGTTTTAGTCTGAAATGCCCGGTCCTTAAGGGGTTAAACAAAGAACAACGTATCTTTTAGAGGAGCAGCAAAGAAAAATACTATTTGTTTATTGGTTGCCAGATTCTGACCCTACCCTGGTTCTAGTTATGTGATTGGTTCTATGTTAGACCTTTTTTGTCTCCAGTTTTTAATGTGATTAAAGCCACTTATCTCTGTATTATATTGATTTGCTTTTTAGCAATTTGGAGACAGTAAAGTATTGTAAGAAAAATTTGAGTTTTTGGTCTTATAATGCAGGTTCAGTTAGTTTCATAATTGCATTTTGAAATTATAAATAATTTGATAGAATGAATGCTTTATTATTACTAATATTACAATTATGTATGCTAACCTTTTACTATGAATAAATATAAATGTAAGTATGTAAGAATTTATTTATACGTTTATTTTCTGTTTATATAGGAGATTCTTGAAGATGGAAAATCTTCCAGGGTTTTAGACATTATGAACGAGGAGCGTTTTAAATCTTTTAAGGTAATAACAAATATGTTTCAGTATATTTGTAAATGAAGGTAGTGCAATTATGCATTTATTATTTAAAAAGGTAAAATAAAATATATTGATTTTAACAAATATTGGGCTAGATTACAAGTGGCATGCTAACTAAATTTGCTAAACTAAATTTGCACTCGCCGATTTTGCCCGACTGAAGACCTGAATATTTCCCATGCAATGATCAGATCCATGATAGAGTTTTCTTCTCTTGAGCCTAAATCATGGTTTGAATATATGGACCATTTCAGTGGAGCTTTAGGGGTCTATTTATTATAGTGCTGATGGACATGATATGATGTAGTGTATCATGTCTGCTGCACATCGATAAATGCCGACAGCATACGCTGTCAGCATTTATCATTGCACCAGCAGTTCTTGTGAACTGCTGGTGCAATGCCGCCCCCTGCAGATTCGCTGCTAGCAGGGGGTGTCAATCAACCCGATCGTATTCAATCGGGTTTAATTTCTGTCCGTCGCCGCAGAGCAGGCGGACAGGTTATGGAGCAGCGGTCTTTAGATCGCTGCTTTTTAACTTCTGTTTCCGGCGAGCCATGGGGCATCAAGTTCCGTACGGAGCTTGATAAATTGACCCCTTAGAGTACTTTCCCAAGAAGGTTATAAATATCATTTAAGTGTATTGCTGCCTACACAACCTGGCATAGGATATTGCCCTTCTGTGTAAGCTTTTAATTCAGTGCTATCATGTGTATGAGCCAGAACATCTGGATGAACAAGAAGATGCCCCAAGTGACAGATAAGTTCAAAACCTATTTAAGTATGAGCTCAAGATTATTTCAAATGCAGCCATGTTTATTTTACATATTTTAAGATTCATTTGTGAAAAAAAATGTTTGCAACCTAGCTGTGTAATTGGAAAGTATGGTCATAATAACACATTTTATAGAATTATTTCTAAAATGCATAATTATGACACAATTTGAATATGTTAAAAAAATCACATAACTGTACATAATATTAACAAAATGTCACTGGAAAAATACTTTAAAAAAATATAGACCCCTAAAGAACATGTATTTTTTAAAATGTATGCCCTCATTTAGTAATATAAAGGCAGACAAAGTTCCCAGGCAGACAACTTGTCCGTGCAAGCACGTAGGGTGTGAAGCACCATGAGCGAGTCTGCACCTTAAAGGGATATGAAACCCAAAATATGTATTTCATGATTCAGATAGAGCGTACAATTTTAAACCTTTAGGGGTCAATTTATGAAGCGGAAGTTAAAAACAGCGGTTGTAAGGCCACTGCTCCTTAACTCGTCCACCACCTCTGAGGGGGTGGACAGCAATCAGGCCGATTGGATACAATCAGGTTAATTGACACCCCCTTCTAGCTGCCGATTGGCATTTCACAAGCGTATGCTGTAGGCATTTATTGATGTGTGGCAGACATGATCCACTACAGCGGATCATGTCCGCTCGCACTATAATAAATCTGCCCCTTAGTGGCTATTCAAATTAAAACCCTATATGGCTATTGAGTATTTTAGAAAAAATTAAATTGAAGCTTTTATATGATAAAAAAAAACCCTGAAAAATATTATACCATAGATATGAAAGCGCAGCAATGAAACATTATAAATATAGAAGATACAGTAAGTTAGAATGATATAAAAACAAATATTCATGTTTATGTAAAATTCAACCATAGCTACATATTGCTATTGGTAGGTAGTTACATGACTCACAAGCTTACATTGAAAAATAATTTATGGACAGGAACATCCATTCTAAAGAAATACAGAAATAATATACTACTTTAAAGTCACTTTAAATATAAATTGTCTTAGTATGTCACATGACTGTTTGTTTGCCTGCAAATTAGGTACAAGTATTTGAAGCCTGCCATGGGCTCTTTCAGATTTCAGAACTGGAAAAAATCAACAATTTTTAGAGTTAAAGGGACATGAAACCGATTTTTTTTCTTTCATAATTCAGATAGAGAATACAAATTTAAAAAAGTTTCCAATTTACTTCAATTATCATATTTGCTTTGTTCTCATGTTATTCTTTGTTTAAAAGAAATATAGATATGTAGCGTGCCCTTATCTGGAGCACAACATGACAGGAAATAGTGCAGCCATCTAATGCGCTTGATAATGTATAACATTGTATCAAAACTACTGCCATATAGCACTGCTGACACGTGCACACTCCTAACCTTACCTTCCTGCTTTTCAACTAAGCATAACAAGAAAATAAAGAAAATTGAATAATAGAAGTAAATTGGAAAATTGTTTAAAGGGACACTGAACCCCAATTCTTTCTTTCGTGATTCAGATAGAGCATGTAATTTTAATCAAATTTCTAATTTACACCTATTATCACTTTTTCTTCATTCTCTTAATATCTTTATTTGACAAGCAAGAATGTAAGTTTAGATGCCGACCCATTTTTGGTGAACAACTTGGGTTGTTCTTGCTGATTGGTGGATTAATTTAACCGACCAAAAAACAGGTGCTGTCCAGGGATCTGAAGAAGAAAAAAACGTAGATACCTTCTTTTTCAAATAAAGATAGCAAGAGAACGAATAAAAATTGATAATAGGAGTAAATTAGAAAGTTGCTTAAAATTGCATGATCTATCTGAATCACGAAAGAAAATTTTGGGTTCAGTGTCCCTTTAAAATTGTATGTTCTATGTGAATCATAAAAGAAAAATGTTGTGTTTTATGTCCATTAAACTACAGAAAAATTGGGCAAAATAAATAATGAAGTTATATTGTAAAGTTGTTTTCATTCATTAATTTTTTTTATTTGCATATTTGTTGCTATTGTGTTTTTATTTATTTCACTCTTCCTCCGCCAGTCACCAATACTTTTTTAATGATGTTTTACATTCTTCCTATAGAAATTTGTGCCTTTATTCGCCCAATAAAAATGAAACAACCTCCCTTTCCTAATTGCGCATGCGCTTCTTTGTTGTTATGAACGCTGACTTTGTGCACGTTCATTTTTCGTGCATGCTCTATTGTAAAATAAGGGAATCCCTGCATACGAGTGCCGAGACTCAATAGAAAGCAGCGGTCCCTAGAAATAGTGCAGTTCTTCATAACCCTTTAAAAAAGTGTTTTATGAATTAAATATTTGTAAAAGACATCACCTATAATAAGTTATTGTTATATATGAATGAAAGAGGAAATTTTTGTTTAAAATTTCATTACTCGTTACGTATACGGATAAGGAGCAATTATGCATGCATGCCTTTCTCGGGAGACGCATTATTCCCCATGTAGAGAGCGTGTGGAACCGGTCTCTACGTCACACACACACTGAAACAAGCACTGTGAGGTGGTGGATTAACTAGAGGTAGAAGTAAAAATTAAAATTATATAAAAAAAATAATAATGATTTTTTTAAAAAATATTAGTGGTTTGATATGGGATATAAAGACAAAATTAAATATGTAAAGTAAACTTAAAGGGACACTGTACCCAATTTTTTTCTTTTGTAATTCAGAAAGAGCATGCAATTTTAAGCAACTTTCTAATTTACTCCTATTATCAATTTTTCTTCGTTCTCTTGCTATCATTATTTGAAAAAGAAGGCATCTAAGCTTTTTTTTGGTTTCAGTACTCTGGACAGCACTTTTTTATTGGTGGATGGATTTATCCACCAATCAGCAAGGACAACCCAGGTTGTTCACCAAAAATGGGCCGGCATCTAAACTTACATTCTTGCATTTCAAATAAAGATACCAAGAGAATGAAGAAAATTTGATAATAGGAGTAAATTAGAAAGTTGCTTAAAATTTCATGCTCAATCTGAATCACGAAAGAAAAATTTTGGGTACAGTGTCCCTTTAAAAAGATAACCATCACTTTAAGCATTCTATAAGAACGTCTATATTACAGTGTGACTGCCCCTTTAATTGAAAGGTGGTCAACGTCTGAGATTCATTTGAGTAGAAGGCATATGGAAATGTTGGTCAGTTGAGCTTCTTGTAAGGGTATATTTTCTGCGTTGAGTTTTACAGCTCTGCTAGTGAGGCTGGGGTCTTTGGATATGATATTGGCTATAGTAGATAATTTCCTTAGAAAATGTCAATTGTGTAAATAGATTAGTAAAACCATTATCCACCCTATCCATTACACTTTTAAGTGAATTATTTATCATTGATTTTTTTAAATCATAATGTAGATTTTGAAATGTCTCACTCAGAATATCTATAGTTGGTAATAGATGTTTATTGAATATTATGACCTTGCAATAGTTTTTTGCATGCAATGTAATTCTAGGAATTATATATGTAGGGTTTGACTAACAATTTAATTGGTGGCAACATGTTTTTCACTGTCTTTTGTGTTCAAATAAATATCAAATTCAGATCTGGGTAAGAGTTAGTCCTTCAATGTGGTATTTTTTATTTTTATTAATTTTCCATCTGTTTAGTAGACTGTTGTTTTGCAGTTCCAGTTTATGGGGCCAATTTACTAATGTCTGTCTGCAGCGTATCATGTCCGTCAGACATTGCTGAATGCGGACAGCATACACTGTCCACATTCAGCAGTGCACAAGCAGTTCTAGTGAACTGCTTGTGCAATGCCGCCCCCTGCAGATTTGTGGCCAATCGGCCGCTAGCAGGGGGTGTCAATTAACCCGATCGTATAGGATCGGATTGATTGCTGTATGCCGCTCATAGGTGGCAGATACAGTTAAGGAGCAGCAGTCTTAGGACCGCTGCTTCTTAATTGCGGTTTCCGGCGAGCCTGAAGGCTTGCATGGAAACGGGGCAATATGGCCCCATTCGGGCCATCATAAATCGGCCCCTATGTGTCTTCAGTTAGTTCATGTATTACAGATTCAGACTTCTATGAGTACTTTTTAGACAAATTTAACTTTTAGGGCTGTTACTGCCACTTTACGGACGTGAGAGCGCAATCTTTTTATTTTCAACTTGTAATATGAGCATGAATCGCCAAGCACAAAAAAAAAATTATTCTAGGGGTTTTAAAGCTCTAAAGCAAGTGCAATCTACTGCTCCTCTCATAACCTAGCCCTTATTAATTGGAGGTATCTACATGTGATGAGATTTGTCAAAAAGATGGCAGTCATGAGTGCTCCAGTGGCAGAGCCAGTGATGGTTGGAGTAATTGGTGTTCCATGTGCAGAGATGGTTAGTCCAGGGGCATTAGGCAGTTTGGGGTTTGGCTAGGAAGTCTGTGGACTTGACTTGGTAGGCCAGGAGAGGAAATGTCCTCCCTTTTACTCAGCATAATTGGAGTACAAGCTTATAGATTGGGATGCTTTTGTACCCCTGTAAAAGTGCCATACCTCTGTCTCTCCCTTTCACTTCTTTTAATTTTTCCTTGTCCTTTCTCTCCCCTTGCCTCTCCTCCTACTCCTAAAACTGACTAGCCCTCCCTCAACTCTCATCACTCTCACACTTGCTTTCCTTCTTACTTCACTTTTACCACTCATATTAGGTTTAAAAATATATTAAAATATTTGTTTATGTTTAAAAAGTAAGGGCCAGATTACAATTGGCATGCTAACAGTTAAGCGCATTGCGATCGCTATATTTATGCAATATTTATATTTAATAACTGTTTTAACTATGTATTTACTGTAAATATTTCACATTCCAATGTTCTGCTCATAGCAGAATATGTCTAAGTATTTATAAATAGATATTCCTATATATATCTGTATATCTATACCTATATATAATCATGTATGTATACACACACATACATATATATATATATATATAAAATAGGAGGTAGGATAAATGCACTTACACTAACTTTATTCAAATGCCAGGGTGCTAAGAAGCAGGTAAGTAGTAGATGTGGAACAAAGCACTCACTGGTCTTGAAAAGTGGTCAAACTTGAGTTTATTTCC
Source organism: Bombina bombina (assembly GCF_027579735.1). Classification (NCBI taxonomy): domain Eukaryota; kingdom Metazoa; phylum Chordata; class Amphibia; order Anura; family Bombinatoridae; genus Bombina; species Bombina bombina. The sequence continues at coordinate 136,544,448 of NC_069507.1, read as the reverse complement.
AGTGATGTTTCGGAGTGTTCACCCCTTCATCAGACCAACCATTGGTCTGATGAAGGGGTGAACACCTAGAAACGTCACTGGAAATAAACTCATGTTTGAACACTTTTCAAGACCAGTGAGTGATTTGTTCCACATCTAATATATATATATATATATATATATATATATATATATATATATATATATATATAAATATATATATATATATATATATATATATATATATATATATATATATAGAGAGAGAGAGAGAGAGAGAGAGAGAGAGAGAGAATTTTTTTAATTTTATTTATGAATAAATCGAACTTTCCACTTTTTCTGCTTCAATGACTTCTATGGGGGAATAGGTTATAGCACAGAGAAAACTTTAACTCATAATACAAGCGCAACCTGCTGCATGCAAAAAGCTTACTTTTAGCTAAGTTAGCGCTCAAGCGGGAGCGTTAAATAACACTGCATTTGTAATCTGGCTCTAAATAAGTCAAATATGTTTGTGATAGGAAGTAAGTTAAATGTGTGCTGTATATGTGAACTGTGATTGTATTTATAATACAATATGTAGTGATAAAAGTCACCTTTTCATCTTTGTAGTATGTAGTATGAAATTACAAATTACAAGTCTAACATCTTGCTGGTACATAAATGCAACCATGAAAAAAAAAAAGATTTGCAGAAATGTCATACTTTAATGAGGTGTGACAACATTAAATGTTTATCTTTTTTTTATAGCTGCTGATCACATTTATCAAATACAAAGAAAAACAGTGATTTCCTATTATAAAAAGGAAAACAATATTTCAACATTTATAAGAAAAAGTCCCCTTACTTAATAATAGGTAATAAACCGCTAGAATAAAAAAGTAAAGAGATTTTAATTTAATTTGACATATACTGGTTTAGTTGAATCTATTATGTGGAAATGTGCATTCATTTTCTTAGTGTAAGTATTTTCAATATATTCTTTTTTACTGTTCAAGCAATTTTAATGGAATCCGACACAGCAGTTTAAAGTATTCTGCTGAAGTCTTTAAAAATGCAATAAACGAAAAATAATTAAATACTTGATATAAATCTGGTTTAATGAGAAATACAATAATGTGTCCATAAGAAAAAATAGCAAATCCTTTTCAAAATGAATGGACAACATTGTATTTTAAATTACTGTGAAGCTCTGTCATTTTTATTATAGATTATAACTGAGAAAAAATGGTTTTGTATAAAAAATGAAACACACTAACCATAAACAGCTAAGATTCACTAACTCAGCTCAGAGACATTAAAAATTGCATATGAATATTTTATTTTTTAAATCAAACATCTGAATCAAAGCATACACCTTAATCAATTTATTTTCTGTGAGATACTTAAAGGGATAGTATACTTATTTATCTATAAAATATTTTACTAGGAAGGATACATTGAGATTTCTCTAATTTTCAAGTATGTCCTGGGTCCACAAAACATTGCATTGATACAATAGGGTACAATAAAATACAAAAACAATATTAATACATAATATATGCAAAATTTAACATAGAACAGGTAGCAAATATATAATCAACCATTACAGGTGCATTCTGTTTTGAAATATGCAGAGAGGGATCTCTTAAAGGATTTTAGGCTTGGGGAAGGTTTTAAAGTGTGCGGGAGGTTGTTCCATAATTGTGGTGCTCTGTAGGAAAAGGAGGATCTAGCTGCTTTCTTTTTGTATGGAGGCAGACTAAATAATGTGCTGGTACTGGATCGGAGGTTATGGGAGGTAGAAACAGCCGGGGGGAGCATACTGCTCAGGTAGGGTGGGAGCTTCCCAGAAAGGCTCTTAAACACAAGGCAGGAAAGATGGAGGGTGCGTCTGGATTCCAGCGTCAGCCAGTTTAGTTCTTTTAGCATGTCACAATGGTGGGTCCTGTAGTTACATTGTAGCACAAAGGGGCAGAACGAGTTATACAGTGTATTAAGTTTATTAAGGTGAGTTTGCAGTGCAGGTGCATATACTACATCCCCATAATCCATGATTGGCATCAGCATTTGCTGTACAATCTTTTCCTTTACTGTAGGGCTGAGGCAGGATTTGTTTCTGTACAGGGCACCTAGTTTTGGATAGAGTTTAGATGCAATTATTTCTATGTGGAGGCCAAAAGATAGATTGGGGTCTAACAACATACCCAAGTATTTGAAAGAGATGACTGTGGTCAGTGTGCAATTTGATTTTGTTTTGATGCATAGATGGGAATTTTGTAGTTTGTGTAATTTAGGTCCCGTTCCAAAGATCATTGTGACAGTTTTGTCAGTGTTTAGGAAGAGTTTGTTTTTTGATATCCACTTTTCTACCTCTGTCAACTGGTCTTGGAGCACTGCCTCAAGCTGTGGCAGATCGGATTTGTTTGCATAGATTACCATGTCATCTGCATACATGTGTACAGTTGAGGATTTGCAGATCATTTATGAATAATGTGAATAGTAGGGGGCAGAGAATGGAACCTTGGGGAACTCCGCACATGACTGGGAGAGGGAGGGAGTCGCTGTCAGAAATGGAGACATACTGTGATCGATCCGATACATATGTACGAAACCAGGTTAGCGGACGATCACCAATACCTGAGTTTTTTAGTTTGAGCAGTAGTATGTCGTGGTCTACTGTGTCAAAGGCCTTTGCAAAATCAAGGAAAATTGCTCCAGTTTGGTCTCCTTGTTCCATGCCAGTTTGGATGTCGTTGCAAACTTTTAGGAGGGCAGTTGTAGTGGAGTGATTTGGGGGAAAACCTGATTGAACAGGGGTCAGATAGTTAGATTGTTGGTAATACTCACATAGTTGCGTATGGACGCATTTTTCTAAGATTTTTGACAATACTGAGAGCATTGATATTGGGCGATAGTTAGTTATCAAGGTTAACTCACCACTTTTTTTTTTTTTTTTTTAACAAATTTTTTATTGAAGTCATAAGCAAGTATAACACTAGTGACACTTCCAAAAACAATGACAAATGGAAAGAATATAGTGCTATTACAAAAAAATACTGCCCAGCCAACAAGACCAATTATGCCAACCTAAGGAGTATTTATAAATTTAAGGAATGGTATTTAATGAAGACTCTTAATGAAGTGAGGGAGCGAAAATTGGCAGGAAATACATCAAAGTAAAGAGGTTGACTAGGCAATAGAAGAAAAACAGAAGGAGCAGATGAATCCAGTTCATCGAGAGCTTTAGCAAGGATTTGGACTATATAAATTGAGACTTCAGTTTTATATTTTAAGCTTAAAAGGGGAGTAGTTTCAGCGTTGGTCACATACGGACCGTATAATATCAAGAACGTTAAATCTAATGTAGCTACTCAGAGTCAGTTGTTTGGCCACTTTTGGACCAAATTAGCAAAGAGGGGGAAAAAGGAGTGCAGCGGGCAAGAGCCGCTCAAAGTGGAGTGGTTAAGGGAGAGGAGGGCGGAGCCAGGCAGGATAGTAAATTAGTTAGTAAAGGTTATATTATGTGGTTACACTATATTGGGCTTAAAAGGAAGGACATGCTGTTTATAAAAAGTGAGAGGTGGTAGATAAGTAGAAAACAGCTGAAACCTGGTCTAACACTTAATGCCAATAAATTCGGTTTCTATGAGATGAGCAGAGGCTGTACTCTACAATATTGTATAGTGTGGAGGTGGAATATTAGATTATTCAGGATTTAGGGGGTCTCAGGGTGAGCCCCTCTCCTAGGGGAGTGCCACCTATAGGCAATGTGGGGAAAAGGAGGAGGGATATGACCCGCAGGCAGTAAGTACCAGCGGGAAAGGGAGGAGAGAGGCTCAACCAGATCAAATAATGTGTACTAAAAATGTGGGCATGACCATAAGAAAACTAGGGATGGCACTCATACAGTCGCAAGTAATAATAGTATATGACATATAGAATAACAATAACACAACACTTAGGCAACAATAAGAGATACCCATACAACTGAATATATCGAAGTGTAAGGTAGATGGTAAATAACTATTACCCTAAGGCAGACCCAAAAAACTGCATATCTAAGTGACTAGATAAATTTCGGTGCAAGTATAATAGATGACATTTTATAGCTAGTTCAAAATACTTTTAACTATAGTCTTGAACCAGTGCAGGGGAATATAATTCTATTCAGAACCTCATGGAATTTAAGTTCCTGTGTTGGAACGATTAGTATTAAACTGGGTAAGTAAATCGTGGGTATCGAGCTCATGTATATAGTGTAGGACTGGGAGCCAGGGTAGTTAGAATAGAGTAGCCATATATTAATATAGATGTAAGCCGGGTCAGCTTAACCTTAGCACTCAGATAGAAAGGGCAATAAAGCATATTAAAATATACACGTATGGTAAGTAGCAATACACTTGTAAGATATAAATACAAAGACATAATAGTATTATCTAGAGTTATTGGGTTACTGGACTTCCTGAATATCAAAGGGATAGAGAACTTGAAAACTATCACCAGACCATATAGTTATTTTTAAACAGTCTAACACTGCACATTCCAGAACTAGTATAGTAGACTCTAGTATCAACATTATCATACTTATTGTAGAGTAAAATAGGTGTACAAAACCTTTTAAATCAAAAGCGGTATCTAATCCCTATATGAGAGTCCCCAAACCCATAGCTGCTGTATCATACATGGCAATTATAATATCTAAAAAAGAAAAGTTGGTATCAGCAAAGATCTATAGACTCCCAGTGACCTATGCCATGAGTAAACCCTGTTTAAAATTTCTCCAAAAATAAACACTGGTATCCACTCAAAACTGATAGTAGAAGAAAAGGTGATCTCTAATAGATATCAGAGACTGGTACTAGTTACATGAAAGTTATACTGTGCAATATTCATTTGTAATATGCATACCCTAAAAGTAAACAGGTTGCTGTATTTAGACAGATTATGCAAGTTGATGTAACAGAGATCGCGGTTAAGAAAAATAACTAGCAAACAGACAACTGAAATCAAAATAAAATAAAAGTCCCAAACTGACTGGGGAGAGAAACATATCCGACATTGCAGTCATCATAAATATCTCCCAGAGCCAATAGGTATCCACTGAAACTTAGTCCACTGTAGAGAAATATGGTAATACAAACAAATGCTTTAACACAAGCTACTAGGTGCTTATATAGATATATATATATTGTGATCAGAGAACGGAGTACCATAAGATAGAATGAATCATAAGCAAAAGGATATCATCTCATGTACCCTGAGAGACAGTTTAGGCTGCCGTGAATATGTTTAAAAACTGTCCTTTAGCCATTGCCTGTAGCCGATGTGACTCCGGTTCCTGATAGCTGCATTGGCATGAAGGAGTTATAGAATCTAGTGTCTAACATTATCGAAGGCGTGAGGAAAGGGATATGTGAAGGCTCTGGAGGACCAACCTGCGGGTCAGCTGCTTGCGACTGATATGCGACCGGGGTCTGCCATGTAATCTTCGCCTCTCTAGGGATTCCCTGCAGTAACTGGAGAGAGGTGGGTGTACTTGCGCCATCAGGCGCGATGTCGTCTAGGCCTGCATTAATGCGCAGCTCCTGTGGGCCCTGAGGGAGTGTGGCCTCTGTGATAAAAGATCGCTGTGGCTTCAATACGAGATTCTGGAGAGCCGGATGGGATGGTGAGGAGTTCATAATGTCATCACTGGGTATGACCAGAAGTTTGAGTTGCGGCGATACTTCAGCCTCCAGATCTGCCGGGATGGTTATTGAAGGACAGGGAGCCTGAATTAGTCCTAACTTGTCGCCATCTTGACTCCGCGTTAGACTGTGAGAGGAGATCCCTGGGGCTTCCTGTGGCTGAAGAGCAGATGTAGCAGAGATCTCGTCGCTCTGCAGTAGGCCAGGTCCCTCAGCTGTGTGTTGCAACGACGGATTAAGGGCCAAAAAAAGTAATGTTAGATCCTCCTTCATACTCCAGTAGTGCCTCTCAAGGAGCAGTTGAGTGCGCTGTTCCCAGGCTTCCAAAGACTCCATGTCTGCACTGCTTTTTAGGTATAAGCGATATTGCTGCACGTGGCCAGGCTTAGAAGGGGATAGTAGTGTTAGGGATCCAAAAAACACCGTATTTTCAGTTACTCTATGTTGGGGGTTAATAACCCCTGTTTTCCATTGAATCCTGGGATAAGTTTGAGCTCTTTTTATGTAAAAGAATCTATGAAGTTAGAATTGAGAGCTCAGAGCTTCAGAAAACACGTCTAGCTGGCTTGAAAGTTGGCTCCGCCCCCATTAACTCACCACTTTTATGGATAGGCACTACTCTTGCAAATAGTTTTTCCCTTAATGTTTTGTCCAATTACTTTTTTTCCAGCTGCAGAGTATAACATGTATGCGATTTGCTTATTTAAGGCTTATTTGTGTATATGAATTAGCCAATTTTGTGTTTTGAAGCCACAACCTAATAAAATGGGTTGAGCTTGTAGGTATAATCAGATCTCATTACTTTATCACATTGTGTAAATATACACACTTAATACTTGGAGAGAACAATGGAAAATTAACATTTTATTACCTTATCTCTTCTATAACCCACTGGGAGTGTAATTTCTTATACTGGCTGTGTTAACATAGCATGGCCTCAAGACCAAAAACTTTCAGGATGGGTGGGGATACCACAGGCTAAATAAACTATGTAAAATGCCAATATAAGGTTAATGGAAATACTTGTAAACAATTTAATACACTCCAGCAGGTAAAGTGGATCATTGGGAACAAATTTAAGGGGAGAACATTTTTGAGTAAACTGTCCCTTTAATTAACATTGATAGTGCTGTACATTAATTAACACAAGTCAGGCTAAATGCATTTCAAGTTTAAATTTACTAATCCTTGAGAGATGGGAAAGGGAAATTAAGAATTGTGTGTGTGGAGCTAAATCAGAAAAACTGAAATTCTTTCTTTTTTTACATAGGGTTTAACTCCAATCTTTCTGATCCTGTTTATCTGCATTTTCTTGCTAACAAGCGGCTAGATTACGAGTTTTGCGTTATGAGTAAAAAAGCAGCGTTAAGGCTCATAACGCTGCTTTTTCACTACCGCTGCTATTACGAGTCTTGTAGGTACAGCTGTCCCGCACACTTTTTTGGCCGTACCGCAAATTAACTTACACAATTTGCGTAAAGTCTTTTTTCAATGGGACTTCCATAGCGCCAATATTACAAGCTTTTTTTTGGAGGCCAAAAAGTGAGCGATACAGCCTATCCCACAAGATTCGTAACGCATTTTAAAGTCAGTAGTTATGAGTTTTACACTACAAAGCTGTAGCATAAAACTCATAACTAAAGTAATAAATAGTACACTAACACCCATAAACTACCTATTATTAACCCCTAAACCGAGGCCCTCCCACATCGCAAACACTAAAAAATTTTTATTAACACCTAATCTGCCACTCCGGACATCGCCGCCACTAGAATAAACATATTAAGCCCCTAAAATGTTGCACTCCTTGCAAGCACTAATTAAATATTATTAAACCTTAATCTGCCACCCCTAACATCGCCGCAACCTATATTACAGTTATTAACCCCTAATCTGCTGCCCCCAATGTTGCCGCCACTATACTAAAGTTATTAACCCCAAACTTAAATATAATTAAAATAAATCTAAATAAAAATTCTTATCATTACCTAAATTATTCCTATTTAAAACTAAATACTTACCTGTAAAATAAACCCTAAGCTAGCTACAATATAATTAATAGTTACACTGTAGCTAGCTTAGGGTTTATTTTTATTTTACAGGCAAGTTTGTATTTATTTTAACTAGGTAGAATAGTTACTAAATAGTTATTAACTATTTACTTACTACCTAGCTAAAATAAATACAAATTTACCTGTAAAATAAAACCTAACCTGAGTTACACTTACATCTAACCTTACACTACAATTAAATAAATTACCTAAATTACAAAAACAAACACTAAATTACACAAAATAAAAAAAGACATCAGATATTTAAACTAATTACACCTAATCTAATAGCCCTATCAAAATAAAAAAGCCCCCCCCCCCAAATAAACCCCCCTAGCCTAAACTAAACTACCAATAGCCCTTAAAATGGCCTTTTGCAGGGCATTGCCCCAAAGAAATCAGCTCTTTTACATGTAACAAAAATACAAACACCCCCAACAGTAAAACCCACCACCCACACAACCAAGCACCCCAAAAAAAAACCTAACTAAAAAAACCTAAGCTCCCCGTTGCCCTGAAAAGGGCATTTGGATGGGCATGTCCTTAAAAGGGAATTTAGCTCTATTGCTGCCCAAACCCTAACCAAAAAAAAAAACCCTTAAAAAAACTAAAACTAACCCCGAAGATCCACTTACAGTTTTGAAGAGCCGACATCCATCCTCAACGAAGCCGGGAGAAGTCCTCAACGAAGCGGCAAGAAGTCCTCAACAAAGCTGGGAGAAGTCTTCATCCAAGCCGGCAGAAGTGGTCCGCCAGATGGGCAGAAGTCTTCATCCAGACGGCATTTTCTATCTTCATCCATCCGGCGAGGAGCGGGTCCATCTTCAAGACATCCCGCGCGGAGCATCGGGAAGCTCAATCCTATTGGCTGATTGCATCAGCCAATAGGAATTTTTCACCTTTAATTCCGATTGGCTGATAGAATTCTATCAGCCAATTGGAATTCAAGGGACTCCATCTTGGATGATGTCATTTAAATGAACCTTCATTCTTGGTTAGACGTCGGAAGAAGAGGATGCTCCATGCCAGATGTCTTGAAGATGGACCCGCTCCTCGCCGGATGGATGAAGATAGAAGATGCCGTCTGGATGAAGACTTCTGCACATCTGGAGGACCACTTCTGCTGGCTTGGATGAAGACTTCTCCTAGCTTCGTTGAGGACTTCTTGCTGCTTCGTTGAGGACTTCTCCTGGCTTTGTTGAGGATGGATGTCGGCTCTTCAAAACTATAAGTGGATCTTCAGGGGTTAGTGTTAGGTTTTTTTAAGGGTTTATTGGGTGGGTTTTATTTTTAGGTTAGGGTTTTGGCAGCAATAGAGCTAAATGCCCTTTTAAGGGCAATGCCCATCCAAATGCCCTTTTCAGGGCAATGGGGAGCTTAGGTTTTTTTATTTAGGTTTTTATTTGGGGGGTTGGTTGTGTGGGTGGTGGGTTTTACTGTTGGGGGGGTTGTTTGTATTTTATTTTACAGGTAAGAGAGTTGATTTCTTTAGGGCAATGCCCCGCAAAAGGCCCTTTTAAGGCCTCTTAGTAGTTTAGTTTAGGCTAGGGTTTTTTTATTTTGGGGGGGCTTTTTTATTTTGATAGGGCTATTAGATTAGGTCTAATTAGTTTAAATATCTGATAATTTGTTTTTTATTTTGTGTAATTTAGTGGGGGTTTTTTGGTAATAGTATTTAATTTAGGTAATTTATTTAATTGTAGTGTAAGGTTAGGTGTTAGTGTAACTCAGGTTAGGTTTTATTTTACAGGTAAATTGTATTTATTTTAGCTAGGTAGCTAGTAAATAGTTAATAACTATTTAATAACTATTCTACCTAGTTAAAATAAAAACAAACTTGCCTGTGAAATAAAAATAAAACCTAAGCTAGATACAATGTAACTATTAGTTATATTATAGCCTTAAAAGGGCATTTAGCTCTATTGCTGCCCAAACCCTAACCTAAAAATAAAACCCACCCAATAAACCCTTAAAAAAACCTAACACTAACCCCTGAAGATCCACTTATAGTTTTGAAGAGCCGACATCCATCCTCAACGAAGCCGGGAGAAGTCCTTAACGAAGCGGCAAGAAGTCCTCAACAAAGCCGGGAGAAGTCTTCATCCAAGCCGGCAGAAGTGGTCCTCCAGATGGGCAGAAGTCTTCATCCAGACGGCATCTTCTATCTTCATCCATCCGGCAAGGAGCGGGTCCATCTTCAAGACATCCCGCGCGGAGCATCCTCTTCTTCCGATGTCTAATGAAGAATGAAGGTTCCTTTAAATTACTTCATCCAATCAGCCAATAGAATGCAAGCTCAATCCTATTGGCTGATTGGATCAGCCAATAGGATTGAAGCTCAATGCTATTGGCTGATTGCATCAGCCAATAGGAATTTTTCACCTTTAATTCTGATTGGCTGATAGAATTCTATCAGCCAATTGGAATTCAAGGGACTCCATCTTGGATGACGTCATTTAAATGAACCTTCATTCTTCATTAGACTTCGGAAGAAGAGGATGCTCCGTGCCAGATGTCTTGAAGATGGACCCGCTCCTCGCCGGATGAATGAAGATAGAAGATGCCGTCTGGATGAAGACTTCTGCACATCTGGAGGACCACTTCTGCTGGCTTGGATGAAGACTTCTCCTGGCTTCGTTGAGGACTTCTTGCTGCTTCGTTGAGGACTTTTCCCGGCTTCGTTGAGGATGGATGTTGGCTCTTCAAAACTATAAGTGGATCTTCAGGGGTTAGTGTTATGTTTTTTTAAGGGTTTATTGGGTGGGTTTTATTTTTAGGTTAGGGTTTGGGCAGCAATAGAGCTAAATGCCCTTTTAAGGGCAATGCCCATCCAAATGCCCTTTTCAGGGCAATGGGGAGCTTAGGTTTTTTTATTTAGGTTTTTATTTGGGGGGTTAGTTGTGTGGGTGGTGGGTTTTACTGTTGGTGGGGTTGTTTGTATTTATTTTACAGGAAAAAGAGTTGATTTATTTAGGGCAATGCCCCGCAAAAGGCCCTTTTAAGGGCTATTAGTAGTTTAGTTTAGGCTAGGGTTTTTTTTATTTTGGGGGGGGGGGGCTTTTTTATTTTGATAGGGCTAGGTGTAATTAGTTTAAATATCTGATAATTTTTTTTTTATTTTGTGTAATTTAGTGTTTTTTTTTGGTAATTGTATTTAATTTAGGTAATTTATTTAATTGTAGTGTAAGGTTAGGTGTTAGTGTAACTCAGGTTAGGTTTTATTTTACAGTTAAATTGTATTTATTTTAGCTCGGTAGCTAGTAAATAGTTAATAACTATTTAATAACGTATAGTGGCGGCGATGTTGGGGACGTCAGATTAGAGGTTAATAAATGTAGATAGGGGGCGGCGATGCTAGGGGTGGCAGATTAAGGGTTAATAATATTTAACTAGTGTTTGCGATGTGGGAGTGCGGCGGTTTAGGGGTTAATATGTTTATTATAGTGGTGGCGACGTTGGGGGCGGCAGATTAGGGGTTAATAACATTATGTAGGTGTCAGCAATGTTGGGGGCAGCAGATTAGGGGTTAATAAATATAATGTAGGTGTCGGTGATGTTGGGGGCAGCAGATTAGGGGTTCATAAGTATAATGTAGGTGTCGGCGATGTCGGGAGTGGCAGATTAGTGGTAATAAATATAATGTAGGTGTCGGCGATGTCGGGGGGGGCAGATTAGGGGTAATAAGTGTAAGATTAGGGGTGTTTAGACTCGGGGTTCATGTTAGGTTGTTAGGTGTAAAAATAAATTTAGTTTCCGCCTAGGAATCAATGGGGCTGCGTTACGGATCTTTACGCTGCTTTATTGCAGGTGTTAGGCTTTTTTTCAGCCGGCTCTCCCCATTGATGTCTATGGGGAAATCGTGCACGAGCACGTACAACCAGCTCACCGCTGACTTAAGCAGCGCTGGTATTGGAGTGCGTTATGGAGCTCAATTTTGCTCTACACTCACTTCTTGCCTAATAACGCCGGTTTAGGAAAACCTGTAATACCAGCGCTGTAGGTGAATGAGCGGTGACAATAACGTGCAAGTTAGCACCGCACCCTTCATAACGCAAAACTCATAATCTAGCCGAAGGTTTTTTTTTTTATGTTCTAAGTGAAAAAATCCTAGTGATAACACCATTTGCTGTATTGGGAAATGTTTGTGACCGAAAGTCTGATGCAGGGTAATGTAAGGACTTTGGATAGCTCTAACATCTTCTCTTCATGGACTTCTATAGGGCTCGCTTTAAAAATTAAAACCTAACAGTTATCGCTCACGCGCTAACCTTATTATTTTTTATATATCTATACCTGTATAACTATATGAATGTATATATATATATTAAGAGACTGTGCAAAATTATCACTATCTCTAGTTTGAGTAAAATGAACATTTTTGTTTTATTTTATAAACTAATGACAACATTTCTACCAAAATTTTAAATAAAAATATTGTCATTTAGAGCATTTATTTGCAGAAAATGACAAATGGTCAAAGTAACAAAAAGACACAGTGTTTTCAGACCTTAAATAATACAAAGAAAAAAAATATTAATTTCTAAACAACACAGTACTAATATTTTTTCTTAGCAAGAGTTCAGAAATCAATATTTGGGGGAATAACACTGATTTTCAAACACAGCTCTAATGCATCTTGGCATGCTCTCCACTAGTATTACACATTGCTGTTGAGTGACTTTATGCCATTCCTGGTGCAAATATTAAAGCAGCTTGGCTTTGTTTGATGACTTCCAGAGGTTTTTAATGGGGTTCAGGTCTGGAGATCAGGCGGGCCATGATAGGGTCTTAAACTGGTTGTCCTCCATCCACACCTTGATTGACCTGGCTGTGTCGCATGGAGCATTGTCCTGCTGGAAAAAAACAATCCTCAGAGTTGTGGAACATTCTCAGAGAAGAAGGAAGTTTTTTTTCAGGATAACCTTTTACGTAGCTTGATTCATGCGTCCTTCACAAAGATAAATTTGCCCGATTCTAGGTGATCTTCTCTGATAAGTACATTTTTCTGCTTTGCCCAACACCTGGTCATTTAATGGTTAGATGGAGACCTGGAGAGGCCTACAAGCCACAGTGTCTCTCACCCAATTGGTGGAGGATCAGTGATAATCTGGGGGTGCTTCAGCAAGGATGAAACTGAGCAGATAGATATAGATATATTGTCAGGGTTTTTTCCCTGCTTTATTTGCCATGTGCTGCTGGCAGCCATTTTACTCACCTCTCTTGCTGACTCTGGTACATACTGTGTGATGCTGCTCATTTCCTGCACTTCCTTTTATGGCCAGACTGGTTTACATCATCCGTGTGAGATAGGATGCAGTCTCAGAATTGTGATGTCATCACTTATTATTTAAAGGGCCTCTGATCAGTATGCTTTGCCCTTTCGTTGTCTCAGACCTGTTTGTGAGAGCTCCTGTGTATTACCTGTCTGTCTGACGTCCCTCCTGGTTCCTGATCCCTGGCTTGTTCCTGACTCTGCTGTTCTCCTTGTTCCTGATTCCGGCTTGTCTAACTACTCGCTTTGGCTCCTGACTCGGCTAGTCTAACTATTCGCTTTGGCTCCTGACTCGGCTTGTCTGACTACCAGCTCTGGTTTTGATTCCTGGCTTGTTATTTGTCTTGTGGACTTTTTATTATTTTTTGCTATTAATAAAGGTGTAATTATTTTTGCACTTCTCATCTCAGTCTGATTCCTGACATCCTGACATATATATAGAAAGTATGCATTTTAAAATAAAAAATACATTTTGTTTCTTAGAAAAGAACATAGCAATTTTAAATATGTCTATTAAAAAATTATTAAAACACATTAAAAATTAATAAAAATGATATTGCATAATTCAAGGTATTTGACTGGGTAGGGCTCAAAAGTGTATAGATATGTCTATATAAGTGTATAGATGTGTATTAATGTGTATATTTGTGTATATATGTATGTATGTATACACGTACATATTTACACATAGATATAAACATGCATACACACATATATATATATATATATATATATATATATATATATATATATATGCTGTAAATAAAGTCTATTTTTGAAAATTCCTGAAGCACTGCATATCAAAGTTTTTTCTGCAATTAAATTAAACTACCAATTAAATAAACTAAATTACATATTAAAAAACCTAACCCTACTAAAATTATTTAAATATACAATTAAACCTTATTAAAAAGTACTAAATTACCAAAAAAAAGTTACAAAAAAGCAAAAAACATTAAATTACCAAAAATAACAAACCAAATTATCCAAAATATTTTTTTTACACCTAATCTAATAGCCCTATCAAAATAAAAAAGCCGCCCCCCAAATAAAAAAACCCTAGCCTACAATAAACTACCAATGGCCCTTAAAAGGGCCTTTTGTGTGGCATTGCCCCAAAGATATCAGCCAATAGAATTTCAGTAGCTCTCATCCTATTGGCTGATTTTAACAGCCAATAGGATTTCAGAAGCTCGCCTCCTATTGGCTGATTTTAATTTAACACTCACATCAGCCAATAGGAATGCAAGGGACGCCATCTTGAATCGCGTCCCTTGCATTGAAGCTTCAGTTTATGACTGCGACCGTAAGAAGAGGAGCTCCGTGTCGGATGGCTTCAGGATTAACCCGCTCCGTGTTGGCTGGATGAAGATAGAAGAGGCTGCCTGGATGAAGACTTCTTGCTGCATGGATGAGGACTTCGCAAGCTGGATGAAGATAGAAGAGGCCACCTGAATGAAGACTTCTTGCCGCATGGATAAGGAGTTCGCCGGCTGGATGGATCTTTCAAGCAGGACTTCAACAACTGTAAGTGGATTGTCAAGGTTTAGTGTTAAGTTTTTTAAGGGTTTTTTGGGTGGGTTTTATTTTTAGATTAGTGTCTGGGCAGTAAAAGAGCTAAATGCCCTTATTTGGGGGGGGGGGGGCTTTTTTATTTTGATAGGGCTATTAGATTAGGTGTTATTTTTCGTGATTTAGTGTTTGGGTTTTTTTGTAACTTTTTTTGGTAATTTAGTACTTTTTAATAAGGTTTAATTGTATATTTAAATAATTTTAGTAGGGTTAGGTTTTTTTAATATGTAATTTAGTTTATTTAATTGGTAGTTTAATTTAATTGTAGTATAATAGTTATCGTAGGTTAATTAATAGTTTAAATATAGTTTATTTTAATTCTACAGGTAGGTTTTAATTTATATTCAGATAGGGATCTTGTAATTTTAATTTAAAGTTAGGGGGTTGTTAGGTTTAGAGGTTAATAGCTTAATTTTGTGATGTGGGGGGCTGACTGTTTAGGGGTTAATAGGTTTAGTTAGTGGTGGTGATGTGGGAGGCCAGAGGTTTAGGGGTTAATAAGTTTATTTTGTGGCGGCGGTGTAGGGTAGCAGCGGAATAGGGGTTAATACATATTTTTTTAAATGAATTTTTATTCGGTTTTAGAATAAGAGGTAACATTTGGGGACACGCAGGACCCCTGATCTAACATACATAAACAAAAGGATCGGACACGCAGGTCCGTTTGCAATAGCTGTTCAAACATTGATATATCGTAGATAAATTGCAGGGAAAGGTAACACTTGGGGACACACAGGACCCCTGTTCAAACATCCACAAACAAAAGGATCGGACACGCAGGTCCGATTGCAATAGCTGTTCAAACATTGATATATCATAAGTAAATTGCAGGGATATGTGGTGAAAATAATTCACCAAGGTGGAACCCTAGTGTGGGCTCTAGAAATAAGGGGGGGAGGGGTGATACTTATAAATTAGATTTAATTCCAGAGACAAGTAATATGCACATTGTGTCTAGTACATACTTTACCCAGCACTTATTGTGCCTAACACCCACTGTACCTGGCCCTCAGTGCCCTTAGCACATGCCGTACCCAGCACACATTCGATGTACTTCACTCATTGTATTTAGCATAAACCATACCCAGCACACACATTTCCCAGCACACAATATACCTGGCACACACTGTACTTAACCCACATTGTACCCAGCATACCCTGTATCTAGCACACATCATACCTAGCACACATTGTACCCAACACGCATGGTACCTAGAACCTACTGTACCTAGCTCACACTATACTCAGCACACGCAGTACCCGGCACCCACCCTGCCTAGCACACACAGTACCTAACACACAGTGAACCTAGCACTCATTGTAGCCAGCACTAATTGCATCTAACGCACGCTGCACCTAGCACACATTGTACCCAGCACGCACCGTGCCCAGCACACACTGTACCCAGCACACACTGTACCCAGCACACACTGTACCCAGCACACTTTATACCCAGGTCACATTGTACCTAGCTCACACTCATTGGGCCTAGCACACACCGTACCCACTGCACCTAGCACGCACTGCACCTAGCACGCACTGCACCTACCCTGTCTAGTACATGCCGCACCTAGCACCCACCTTGCCTAGCACATGCTGTACCAAGCACACGAAGTGCCTAGCACACGCTGTACCTAGCACAAATTATACCTGGCACACATACCTAGCACCCACCTTGCTGAGCACACGTTGTACCTAGCACACGTTAAACCTAGCACATATTGTACCTAGCACATATTGCACCAAGAACACATTGTACCTAGCATACAATGCACCTAGCACACGCCGTACCTAGCACGCGATGTACCTAGCACGCGCCGTACCTAGCACCCACCTTGCCTAACACACGCTGCACCTAGCACATGCTGCACCTAGCACACGTTGCACCTAGCACACACTGCACCTAGCACACACTGCACCTAGCACACACTGCACCTAGCACACATTGCACCTAGCACACATTGCACCTAGCACACACGGCACTTAGCACACACAGCACCTAGCACACATGGCACCTAGCACACCGGCACCTAGCACACACTGCACCTAGCACCCACCTTGCCTAGCACACGCTGTACCTAGCACACACTGCACCCAGCACACACTGCGCCTAGCGCAAATTGTATCCAATACACGCAGTGCCTAGCACACGCTGTACCTAGCACAAACTATACCTGGCACACATTGAACCTAGCACATGCCGTACCCAGCACCCGCTCTGCTGAGCACACGCTGTACCCGGCACACGTTAAACCTAGCACATATTGTACCTAGCACACACTTCTCCTAGCACACATTGCACCTAGCGCGCACTGCACCTAGCCCGCACTGTACCTAGCACGCACTGCACCTAGCATGCACTGCACCTAGCACATGCCGTACCTAGCACCCACCTTGTCTAGCACTCACTGTACCTAGCACACATTGCGCCTAGCACACACTGTATCCAATACACGCAGTGCCTAGCACACACTGTACCTAGCACAAACTATACCTGGCACACATACCTAGCACACGCCGTGTCCAGCACCCGGCTTGCTGAGCACTCGCTGTACCTAGCACGCGTTAAACCTAGCACAAATTGTACCTAGCACACATTGCACCGAGCACCCATTGCACCTAGTACACATTGCACCTAGCACACATTGCACCTAGCACACATTGCACCTAGCACACACTGTACCTAGCACATTTAGTACCTAGCACACGCCGTACTTAGCACCCACCTTGCCTAGCCCACGCTGCGTCTAGCACACACTGCACCTAGCACACACTGCACCTAGCACACACTACACCTAACACACACTACACCTAGCACCCACTGCACCTAGCACACACTGCACCTAACACACACTGCACCTAACACACACTGCTCCTAACACACACTGCACCTAACACACACTGCACCTAGCGCCCACTCTGCCTAGCACACATTGCGCCTAGCACACACTGTATCCAATACACACCGTGCCTAGCACATGCTGTACCCAGCACAAAGTATACCTGGCACACACTATATCCAGCAAATGCTATACCTAGCACACGCTGTACCCAGCACCCGCCTTTCTGAGCACCGGCTGTACCTATCAAACACTAAACCTAGCACACATTGCACCTAGTACACGCTGCACTTAGCACACACTGTACCTAGCACATAAAGTGCCTAGCTCACACAGCACCTAGCACACACACATATCACCTAGCAAAACACAACGCCTAGTACTCATAGCACCCAGCACACACAGCACCCGGCACAAACAATTGTGTACTCTATTAACCTTAAGTGGAGCAGTAGTTTTGACATTGAAAGAATTATACATATGAGCATCTTTCAGTACTATTATATAGATATAAATCACACAGTAAAATACATGGTAAGCATTAGAACAACGGTCTAAATAGTCCACAAGTAGTGGATCCTGTATTAAGTGTTTCCCGAGGGCCCCCCACAAGCCCCCATGAGAAACGCTGATATATAAAGGACCTTGTAAAGCATGTTAGTACGCGCTCTATAGGTGCTACACAGTGTACCTTTGCAAAATATAAATTTCCTTTATGATTTCAACATATAGGCACATGTGTACTGTCATCTGTGTGCCCGGTTTAGGACTAAACCACCTATGCAAAAGGGCAAACAGGATTTATCAATAGGGCAAGACATATCCCTAAACCCAATATTACCATATCACTTCTGCAAAAATAGTAGACCTATCTAGTACATTACTAATGGAAGGATTCATACACTGTGTGCTATATCGCTAGCTAAATAATTAAGTTTGGGTGGTGTATAGTTACATATAGAGCTCCAAGTCACGAAGTTGCAGGTAGCACCTTTATCTGATGCTCAGTGGCTGGATGTTAGGATCACACTTCATAACATAGGTTATTCTAGCAGGTTATCCTATATTAAAACTAAGTGAGGCTTCTGTACTAGTCAGGGCAAGATAGTAAAAGCAAAAATCTCTTACAGCAGAACTGACAGTGGTTTGCGGTTACCCAAGCTTAAGACCACTATTGTTATTACTAGATAATATAATAAACAACCAGAAATAAGCAAAAAGAACAAGCCTAATAGGTATCAAATGTGACAAAAACAAATTGAAAGTGTTAAGCCTGACCTCTAGTGAGGACAATGTCCGCAAGCCTAGTGAAGTACACAGTGCCACATTGTCCCATTCCAATCTTGCAGGCAGACACCTGTAAACTCAGTGACCCATGCTGCTGCAAAGATTGAACAGGCTGGAGAAGCGTCTAAACAGAGGGACAACCCAAGGGAACTGTGCTAAATTTCCTACAGTCCCAGAGTAGATCCTGAGTTCTGGCATTGTAGCAGTAGCCCGTCCCATAACTCGTGGTAAGAGTAAACACAAATTTTACATTGGAGTCAAGATAACCCCTCTCTACTCCTGAACACTTTCCAATCGCCATTACCAGTGCAGTGTCTCCTTCCAGAGGCCTCAAATGGCCGCCGTTCGCGCCAAGCTTATAAAAGAAGCGCAGTCTCTCTCACCAGCTCCAATCCTTGAATCTCATGTCCCTTCAGTCAGCACCACCACTCTCTATCACAGCACGGCTTCCAACTCAGTCAGTCCTTTAGGTTTCCACTGGGGTGGATAATCCGCTCTAAGCAATGGTCTCAAAATGGCTTAGGTGTACCCAGCTGACGTTACTTAATGCGGTGCCGGCAGATGGAGAGAGCGACTCCCTCGAAACAGGCAGACTCTATGGCTTCCCCGGGAGGCAATGCCTGCATATTGGCCAAACAGTGGAAGGGCGCTTCTAGCTTGCGTGCGACCCTGTAAGCACATTGTGAGGTCCCAATATAATTCTGCCCTAGGCCAGATGTGGCTTCTTTGTGTCGGCAGCTTAATTATGGAACGACAGCAGTCTGAGACTGTGGCCATAATTGAGGTCTAGATATTAGCATAGAATGGTCCCCTGGCCTCGTAGGCGGCTACGTATGAACCGCAATTGGAACCTTCGGCTCTCTGATGAGATTCCTCTCTGGTGGTGTGTCTGACCCAGGCATTAGCGGACGAGGCTCCAATCATCTCTGGGCTGTTCGCAGTCATCTGGCTGTGGACGCGGCCAAGTATATGCCGCATCTAGATCCTCAATCTCCTTGTTGCAGTTTCCCTCCGGCGAGGCCCACTGTAGTGAAGGCCATGAGGCCACGGTGTTTCCTAAGGCCAGATGGTGTTTGGCAGATACACCTGTTTGGGGCATATGCTTAAGTGGTCTCTAAACATAGCCAGAGTGGTCCTCAGTGCATTGGGCACATAGTTAGGCAGATCCGAATAGCATAGGCTGAAATTAAAGATTTATAACAGGGTCCATCGCAGGAGCTCTGCACAAACACGTCTGCCCTGTTCAGCTGCCGACTCCAGTGAACCTAGCACGCACTGCACCTAGCACGCACTGCACCTAGCACACGCCGTACCTAGCACCCACCTTGTCTAGCACTCACTGTACCTAGCACACATTGCGCCTAGCACACACTGTATCCAATACACGCAGTGCCTATCACACGGTGTACCTAGCACCACCAGAGTGGTCCTCAGTGCATTGGGCACATAGTTAGGCAGATCCGAATAGCATAGGCTGAAATTAAAGATTTATAACAGGGTCCATCGCAGGAGCTCTGCACAAACACGTCTGCCCTGTTCAGCTGCCGACTCCGCCCCTCCGGGTTAATACATTTTATTTAGGTTGCGGCGATGTAGGGGGCAGCTGATTAGGGGTGTTTAGACTCAAGGCTGTCAGCACTGATACGTCTATTTCTCAAAGACAACCTTTGGATATGATGCTGAGCACGTGCACTCATCTTCTTCGGTCGACCATGATGAGGCCTGTTTTGAGTGGAACATTTCCTGTGAATCCATTGTATGGTCTTGCCCACCGTGCTGCAGCTCAGTTTCAGGGTGTTGGAGATCTTCTTATAGCCTAGGCCATTTTTATGTAGAGCAACAATTCTTTTTTTCAGATCCTCAGAGAGTTCTTTGCCATGAGGTGCCATGTTGAACTTCCAGTGACCAGTATGAGAGAGTGTGAGAGCGATCACACAAAATTTAACACACCTGCTCCCCATTAACACCTGAGACCTTGTAACACTAATGAGTCACATGACACCGGGGTGGCTAATAGGGCCCAATTTGGACATTTCCACTTAGGGGTGTACTCACTTCTGTTGCCAATGGTTTAGACATTAATGCCTGTGTGTGGAGTTATTTTGAGGGGGCAGCACATTTACACTGTTATACAGGTTATACACTCACTACTTTACATTGTAGCAAAGTGTCATTTCTTCAGTGTTGTCACATGAAAAGATATAATAAAATATTTACAAAAATGCGAGGGGTGTACTCACTTTTGTGAGATACTGTATGCCTTATGAAAGGTAGTGGTGCAGACCCTTTAAATTAGAATAACATAAGCATGAAATAGAAAGAAAAAAAGGATAGCTATATGCTCTTAAAAAAGAAAGGGAATTCAGCACTCTTAAATTTCAACACAAAATTCTTTTTTTATTAATCTTCTAAATAAGAAGAAATTCCTTGTGACAAACCAATAAAAGAAACGAACAAAAGTATCCCTGTACAAGATTCTCCTTAATACATTGTATCTAAACAGCCTAAAATAGCTGAAATCTTAGCAACAAAGATTCAGATAGAGCATGTAATTTTAAGAAACTTTCTAATTTACTCCTATTATCAATTTTTCTTCGTTCTCTTGCTATCATTATTTGAAAAAGAAGGCATCTAAGCTAAGGAGCCAGCCAATGTTTGGTTCAGAACGCTGGACAGCAGTTGTTTATTGGTGGATGAATTTATCCACAAATCAGCAAGAACAACCCAGGTTGTTCACCAAAAATGGGCCTGCATCTAAACTTACATTCTTGCTTTTCAAATAAAGATACTAAGATAATTTATAAAATTTGATAATAGGAGTAAATTAGAAAGTTGCTTAAAATTGCATGCTCTATCTGAATCATGAAAGAAAAATTTTGGGTTCAGTGTCCCTTTAAAGAAACATGACAATTATAGGTATGTCAGCAGGTAACACGCTGCGGTAACATTTAGAAGCTAGTCTGCCTCATTCTGTGTAACTGGTACTATGAGATTCGGCTGTGCTAGCACAAAGGTGTACTCTGTAACGCTAATGTCCAGAATGATCATTCCGATAAAAGACCGCAGCTTTCACCCCACTCAAGGTCTGACCGGACTGGATGTTAGTCCTTATCAAAGACAGATATGTAGAATGCTTACATGACCTTGCAATGGAGCAGCTTACAGTTCCCTCCTGGGACTCCCTTTATCGAGAGCTTGTGTACAAACGAGTAGCTTCATAGCGTTCAGTAAGCCCTCCTCCTTCAACGTCACTGAACATCCCTCTCCGGCGAAAGATTTCAAAGATCATAGGCAGCTTTTCTCGTAGCACATTCCGGTTGTAGCATTCGACTGTAGAAATGATCAATCACCTTTAGGCATTATATCCGCCTTTCAAGGCAACAAGGTTTCCACCTTTTAAGCCGTGACCGGCTGTATATCAGCTTTCACAGCCTTCGCAAATGTTACCATAAGCAACAGGTAATACAAAAGTGCCAAACAGCTTTTCACATGAACATCCAGGTAGGTACATGGATAACTTGTCCGGATTTCAAGTCCACAGTAAAAACAATAAACAAGCAAATGCCTTATCCGATAACATATGTGTTTCACCCTCCAGACAACCTCTTACTGGGGCTTTGTCAGTGCTATGATTACTTTGACTCCAAACAGATTTTTTAACCTAATGTAGCCCAATCTATTTTTTAAAAATACCTGTGGTTCTTAAAGGGACATTACCATTATTATTTAGTTACTTAACAATATATATACATTATTTAAATCATTATTGTGTACATTATTTACACAGAGTTCCTTTATTGAAAAGGCATACAGTTCTTCAGACAGATTTATATTCAATGGCTTTATTGGCTTTATATCCCACTATTCAAGATCTATTTCAATAATAGTTTTTCACATAACATGAACATGAAGTCATCAAAGACTTACATGCCAGGAAACTAGTATTAGCACAGATAATGAAAAAATCTGAGACAGACAAGACACTCTAACCAAAGAAGATAAAGAAACCCTAGAGATCCTTAAATCCATAGGCCTAGATTTAGAGTTCGGCGGTAGCCGTCAAAACCAGCGTTAGAGGCTCCTAACGCTGGTTTTAGGCTACCGCCGGTATTTGGAGTCAGTGATTAAAGGGTCTAACGCTCACTTTTCAGCCGCGACTTTTCCATACCGCAGATCCCCTTACGTCAATTGCGTATCCTATCTTTTCAATGGGATCTTCCTAACGCCGGTATTTAGAGTCGTTTCTGAAGTGAGCGTTAGAGCTCTAACGACAAAATTCCAGCCGCCTGAAAATAGCAGGAGTTAAGAGCTTTCTGGCTAACGCCGGTTTATAAAGCTCTTAACTACTGTACCCTAAAGTACACTAACACCCATAAACTACCTATGTACCCCTAAACCGAGCTCCCCCCACATCGCCGCCACTCGATTAAAAATTTTAACCCCTAATCTGCCGACCGCCACCTACGTTATACTTATGTACCCCTAATCTGCTGCCCCTAACCCCGCCGACCCCTATATTACATTTATTAACCCCTAATCTGCCCCCCACAACATCGCCGCCAGCTACTTACAATAATTAACCCCTAATCTTCCGACCGCAAAGCGCCGCCACCTACGTTATCCCTATGTACCCCTAATCTGCTGCCCCTAACACCGCCGACCCCTATATTATATTTATTAACCCCTAATCTGCCCCCCTCAACGTCGCCGACACCTACCTACACTTATTAACTCCTAATCTGCCGAGCGGACCTGAGCGCTACTATAATAAAGTTATTAGCCCCTAATCCGCCTCACTAACCTTATCATAAATAGTATTAACCCCTAATCTGCCCTCCCTAACATCGCCGACACCTAACTTCAATTATTAACCCCTAATCTTCCGATCGGAGCTCACCGCTATTCTAATAAATGTATTAACCCCTAAAGCTAAGTCTAACCCTAACCCTAACACCCCCTAACTTAAATATAATTTACATCTAACGAAATAAATTAACTCTTATTAAATAAATTAATCCTATTTAAAGCTAAATACTTACCTGTAAAATAAACCCTAATATAGCTACAATATAAATTATAATTATATTATAGCTATTTTAGGATTAATATTTATTTTACAGGCAACTTGGTATTTATTTTAACTAGGTACAATAGCTATTAAATAGTTAAGAACTATTTAATAGTTACCTAGTTAAACTACCTACAATTACCTACAATTAACCTAACACTACACTATCAATAAATTAAATAAACACAATTGCTACAAATAAATACAATTAAATAAACTAGCTAAAGTACAAAAAATAAAAAAGAACTAAGTTACAGAAAATAAAAAAATATTTACAAACATAAGAAAAATATTACAACAATTTTAAACTAATTACACCTACTCTAAGCCCCCTAATAAAATAACAAAGCCCCCCAAAATAATAAATTCCCTACCCTATTCTAAATTAAAAAAGTTACAAGCTCTTTTACCTTACCAGCCCTGAACAGGGCCCTTTGCGGGGCATGCCCCAAGAAGTTCAGCTCTTTTGCCTGTAAAAAAAAAACATACAATACCCCCCCCCCAACATTACAACCCACCACCCACATACCCCTAATCTAACCCAAACCCCCCTTAAATAAACCTAACACTAATCCCCTGAAGATCTTCCTACCTTGTCTTCACCATCCAGGTATCTCCGATCGGTCCTGGCTCCGATATCTTCATCCAACCCAAGCGGGGGCTAGACATCCACTGAAGAAGTCCAGAAGAGGGTCCAAAGTCTTCCTCCTATCCGGCAAGAAGAGGACATCCGGACCGGCAAACATCTTCTCCAAGCGGCATCTTCGATCTTCTTCCATCCGGAGCGAAGCGGCAGGATCCTGAAGACCCCCAGCGCGGAACATCCATCCGGACCGACGACTGAACGACGAATGACGGTTCCTTTAAATGACGTCATCCAAGATGGCGTCCCTCGAATTCCGATTGGCTGATAGGATTCTATCAGCCAATCGGAATTAAGGTAAGAATATTCTGATTGGCTGATGGAATCAGCCAATCAGAATCAAGTTCAATCCGATTGGCCGATCCAATCAGCCAATCAGATTGAGCTCGCATTCTATTGGCTGATCGGAACAGCCAATAGAATGCGAGCTCAATCTGATTGGCTGATTGGATCAGCCAATCGGATTGAACTAGATTCT
This sequence comes from Bombina bombina, assembly GCF_027579735.1. Taxonomy (NCBI): domain Eukaryota; kingdom Metazoa; phylum Chordata; class Amphibia; order Anura; family Bombinatoridae; genus Bombina; species Bombina bombina. The sequence continues at coordinate 136,519,589 of NC_069507.1, read as the reverse complement.
GATTGGCTGATTCCATCAGCCAATCAGAAAATTCCTACCTTAATTCTGATTGGCTGATAGAATCCTATCAGCCAATCGGAATTCGAGGGACGCCATCTTGGATGACGTCATTTAAAGGAACCGTCATTCGTCGTTCAGTCGTCGGTCCGGATGGATGTTCCGCGCTGGGGGTCTTCAGGATCCTGCCGCTTCGCTCCGGATGGAAGAAGATCGAAGATGCCGCTTGGAGAAGATGTTTGCCGGTCCGGATGTCCTCTTCTTGCCGGATAGGAGGAAGACTTTGGACCCTCTTCTGGACTTCTTCAGTGGATGTCTAGCCCCCGCTTAGGTTGGATGAAGATATCGGAGCCAGGACCGATCGGTGATACCTGGATGGTGAAGACAAGGTAGGAAGATCTTCAGGGGATTAGTGTTAGGTTTATTTAAGGGGGGTTTGGGTTAGATTAGGGGTATGTGGGTGGTGGGTTGTAATGTTGGGGGGGGTATTGTATGTTTTTTTTACAGGCAAAAGAGCTGAACTTCTTGGGGCATGCCCCGCAAAGGGCCCTGTTCAGGGCTGGTAAGGTAAAAGAGCTTGTAACTTTTTTAATTTAGAATAGGGTAGGGAATTTAAAATTTTGGGGGGCTTTGTTATTTTATTAGGGGGCTTAGAGTAGGTGTAATTAGTTTAAAATTGTTGTAATATTTTTCTTATGTTTGTAAATATTTTTTTATTTTCTGTAACTTAGTTCTTTTTTATTTTTTGTACTTTAGCTAGTTTATTTAATTGTATTTATTTGTAGCAATTGTGTTTAATTAATTTATTGATAGTGTAGTGTTAGGTTAATTGTAGGTAATTGTAGGTAGTTTATTTAATTATTTTATTGATAGGGTAGTGTTAGGTTTAATTATATCTTAGGTTAGGATTTATTTTACAGGTAAATTTGTTATTATTTTAACTAGGTAACTATTAAATAGTTCTTAACTATTTAATAGCTATTGTACCTAGTTAAAATAAATACCAAGTTGCCTGTAAAATAAATATTAATCCTAAAATAGCTATAATATAATTATAATTTATATTGTAGCTATATTAGGGTTTATTTTACAGGTAAGTATTTAGCTTTAAATAGGATTAATTTATTTAATAAGAGTTAATTTATTTCGTTAGATTAAAATTATATTTAAGTTAGGGGGGTGTTAGTGTTAGGGTTAGACTTAGCTTTAGGGGTTAATACATTTATTAGAATAGCGGTGAGCTCCGATCGGAAGATTAGGGGTTAATAATTGAAGTTAGGTGTCGGCGATGTTAGGGAGGGCAGATTAGGGGTTAATACTATTTATGATAGGGTTAGTGAGGCGGATTAGGGGCTAATAACTTTATTATAGTAGCGCTCAGGTCCGCTCGGCAGATTAGGGGTTAATAAGTGTAGGCAGGTGTCGGCGACGTTGTGGGGGGCAGATTAGGGGTTAATAAATATAATATAGGGGTCGGCGATGTTAGGGCAGCAGATTAGGGGTACATAGGGATAACGTAGGTTGCGGCGGTTTACGGAGCGGCAGATTAGGGGTTAAAAGTGTAATGCAGGGGTCAGCGATAGCGGGGGCGGCAGATTAGGGGTTAATAAGTGTAAGGCTAGGGGTGTTTAGACTCGGGGTACATGTTAGAGTGTTAGGTGCAGACGTAGGAAGTGTTTCCCCATAGGAAACAATGGGGCTGCGTTAGGAGCTGAACGCTGCTTTTTTGCAGGTGTTAGGTTTTTTTTCAGCTCAAACAGCCCCATTGTTTCCTATGGGGGAATCGTGCACGAGCACGTTTTTGATGCCGGCCGCGTCCGTAAGCAACTCTGGTATCGAGAGTTGCATTTGCGGTAAAAATGCTCTACGCTCCTTTTTTAGAGCCTAACGCAGCATTTGTTTGAACTCTCGATACCAGAGTTAAATTTATGGTGCGGCCAGAAAAAAGCCCGCGGAGCGTTAACAGCCCTTTTACCGCCGAACTCCAAATCTAGGCCTTAGTGGGTGAAGAGTTAAATTTGGATGACCCCCCTGATCTGTCCACCCCACTAAAAATAAAGTCCACGTACATGCCAATATTGTCCCAAGTACCAGCAATTAATCTTTTTGTAAAAGAAGTAGAGAAAGATATGGAACAACTACCGAATAATTATGGTATAGGAGATAATTTGATGAGAAAAGAAAGACAGGCCCTAAAAGAACTAACACAAGCCACCAATGTCATAAATAAGCCAGCATACAAAGGTGGTAATCTGGTACTCATGGATGAGGCAAATTATGTAATTAAACTAAATAGACAGTTAGGGATACAGGAACAGTATATAAAATTAAGTAATAATCCAACCAAAAAGATTCAGTAAGATCTCTATCAGTGGCGTCACTAGGGGGGGGCTAGGGGGGGCAAATGCCCTCCCTAGAAAATGGCTTGCCCCCCCGCCAGCCCCCCCACCAGCCCCGGCACTTTCATAATTCTTCAGGGACCATGAGGAGGGAGGAGTCAGGAGTATGTGTGAGAGTATTTTTATATTGTGTTTGCCTCAAGCCTACTCTAAACACAGCACCACGGGGCAACACTCCTCCAATTATCCCATACAATGCTTGCTGCTGGCGTTATTTGCTCCTCCTCCTGGGTCCTCCAGAAGAGATCAGTTCCAGTTCCTTCATATACAATCAACTCAATGCCATGCGCAAGGCAGCTATAATGCTGCGCGGGAACAGAGGAGTGCAGCCCTGTGATGTGAGCAGCAGAGTCTGCCAAAGCAGAATTATATGCAGTCAGACTGTGAAATGAGCCCAGAAAACACCCCTTCCCTCTTTGCTCCCTTCCTCCCTCTCTGCCCGGTGTCAGACTGATGTGTGTGGTAAAGTGGTGACCCAGCTACGAACTGAGGTATGTGAATCAACTTAGCAGCCATCAGCAGGTACTGCCCCCTCCTTCTCTCCCCGTGCAGACATGACATCAAAGAAGCAAGTGATTTACTGTAGGTTTTTGAAGCAAAAGCTCCGGCAAAGTGGAGCAGAAGGTAGGAGGGCTGTCTACTGTCTCTAGCTGCATTAGTGTTAGAGTGTAAGGCGTGGGACTGTGCTTGTCACAGAGGATGAAGACTTTTTGTTTTATACAGTTTGTATTAAGCACAAGCACAACTAAACTAGGGATATAAAAAGTAGTTTATATATACACAATTATTAACATAGCTTGTGTGTGTCTGTATGTTATATAGAGAAAGCATAAAGCTAAAATTAAATTCTTTTGAGCATAACTGATGCAACTTATTTATATGTCAAATAAGCTAAAGAAATATGCTCATACCTGATTCACAAGTTATTTTTCTACATTTTTAGCTATTTTTATTTATTTCACAAAGTTCGCTTACTTACTCAGATGCTTATAATGTGTTTAGCTTTTCTCAATTGATTTACTCAGCTCAAATTGTATTTACATCTTGTGCAATATATTTTTTGACAGACACCTACTATAAATATATTTTAAAATAACTTTAATTTTCTTACACTTAGTAAAACATAGAGCAGTTGCCAATAGGCTGAGGAGGAGGCAAATATGTTTTAAACCTTACTGTGCTTGTGTATGTAATACAACAGACTTTGATTTTTTCCTGGGGCTTCTGTGCCTTTAATGAGATAAATGAATACTGATAATGTTGTGTATATGTATTTGATTTTTTGATTTTATATATATATATATATATATATATATATATATATATATATATATATATATATATATATATATATATATACTGTGTATGTGTGTATGTGTGTATATATATATATATATATATATATATATATATATATTGTGTATTTCTTATTTTAAGTTTGTGTATAATGGCTACAGAATAGTTAGGTTCATCAACAGTTAACAGTCCATTAAAAAATATATTTGCATTTGCTGATATTAATATGGCTCATTTGGTTAAGGTTTTGGAAATCACTGCAATAAAAAAGTGTTTCAGTAAATTTTGACATATTTTACTACACACAAAATGGAGATTTTACATTACATGTAATTTAAATGTTCAATTATATAGGGATGCAGGAAAAGCACTCAGCATATTGGATATAATCTGCAAGCACCCTAGCACTAAGACTAAGGAGTGAGAGTGCAATGCATGGTGAATTGGTATATATAATTTGGGGGCGCATTTTGTAACAAACCCGTGATATGGGGTGTTTATGTTTAGCAACCAAACCAAGCCCATTGTATGGGATTTTTAGCAACCACACCAAGCCCCTGATATGGGGTACTTAGCAACCACACCAAGTCCCTGATATGGGGTGCTTAGCAACCACACCAAGCCCCTTACTATGGGGTGCTTAGCAACCACACCAAGCCCCTGATATGGGTGCTTAGCAACCACACCAAGCCCCTGATATAAGGTGCTTAGCAACCACACCAAGCCCCTGATATGGGGTGCTTAGTAGCCACACTAAGCCCCTGATATGGGGTTCTTAGAAACCATGGTATGATTTAGTGGTAAAAATTATTAGTGCCCCCCCAGTTTTGACTGTGATAACTTATGTGCCCCCCCTATATATTGTTCCTAGAGTCGCCACTGATCTCTATAAATTACTTAATGAGGCTAGGAGAGATGGACTTGTATCCCAGCAAGAGTTTAAATGTATGTATCCTGAATTCCCCAAAAATCCTAATATTTTACACGATCCCAAAAGTCTATAAAAGTATAAATAAAACCCCCCGGGTAGACCAATTGTCTAAGGAATAGGTAGCTGCACTGAAAACTTAGGGCAATATTTTTACTTCTTTCTGCGTCCCTTTCTGACCAATCTCCCCTCCTACGTGAAAGACACAGGTGATCTGTTAAAAAAACTAGATGGAATAACTGTTTCTAAAGACACTCTGGCCTAGATTTAGAGTTGGGCGGTAGCCGTGAAAACCAGCGTTAGAGGCTCCTAACGCTGGTTTTTACCGCCCGCTGGTATTTGGAGTCAGTCAGGAAAGGGTCTAACGCTCACTTTCCAGCCGCGACTTTTCCATACCGCAGATCCCCCTATGCCATTTGCGTATCCTATCTTTTCAATGGGATCTTTCTAATGCCGGTATTTAGAGTCTTGGCTGAAGTGAGCGTTAGAACTCTAACGACAAAACTCCAGCCGCAGAAAAAAGTCAGTAGTTAAGAGCTTTCTGGGCTAACGCAGGTTCATAAAGCTCTTAACTACTGTGCTCTAAAGTACACTAACACCCATAAACTACCTATGTACCCCTAAACCGAGGTCCCCCCACATCGCCACTCTATTAAAAATTTTTAACCCCTAATCTGCCGACCGCAACGCCGCTGCCACCTACATTATAGCTATGTACCCCTAATCTGCTGCCTCTAACACCGCCGACCCCTATATTATATTTATTAACCCCTAATCTGCCCCCCTCAACGTCGCCTCCACCTGCCTACACTTATTAACCCCTAATCTGCCGAGCGGACCGCACCGCTACTATAATAAAGTTATTAACCCCTAATCCACCTCACTCCCACCTCAATAACCCTATAAGAAATAGTATTAACCCCTAATCTGCCCTCCCTAACATCGCCGACACCTAACTTCAAGTATTAACCCCTAATCTGCCGATCGGAGCTCACCGCTACTGTAATACATTTTTTAACCCCTAAAGCTAATTCTAACCCTAACCCTAACACCCCCCTAAATTAAATATAATTTTATTCTAACTAAATAAATTAACTCTTATTAAATAAATTATTCCTATTTAAATCTAAATACTTACCTGTAAAATAAACCCTAATATAGCTACAATATAAATAATAATTATATTGTAGCTATTTTAGGATTAATATTTATTTTACAGGCAACTTTGTAATTATTTTAACCAGGTACAACAGCTATTAAATAGTTAAGAACTATTTAATAGCTAAAATAGTTAAAATAATTACAAAATTACCTGTAAAATAAATCCTAACCTAAGTTACAATTAAACCACTATCAATAAATTAATTAAATAAAATACCTACAATTATCTACAATTAAACCTAACACTACACTATCAATAAATTAATTAAATACAATATCTACAAATAAATACAATGAAATAAACTAACTAAAGTACAAAAAATAAAAAAGAACTAAGTTACAAAAAATAAAAAAATATTTACAAACATTAGAAAAATATTACAACAATTTTAAACTAATTACACCTACTCTAAGCCCCCTAATAAAATAACAAAGCCCCCCAAAATAAAAAAATGCCCTACCCTATTCTAAATTAAAAAAGTTCAAAGCTCTTTTACCTTACCAGCCCTGAACAGGGCCCTTTGCGGGGCATGCCCCAAAGAATTCAGCTCTTTTGCCTGTAAAAAAAAAACACATACAATACCCCCCCCCAACATTACAACCCACCACCCACATACCCCTAATCTAACCCAAACCCCCCTTAAATAACCTAACACTAAGCCCCTGAAGATCTTCCTACCTTATCTTCACCATGCCAGGTTCACCGATCCGTCCTCCGAAGTCTTCATCCAAGCCTCCGAAGTCTTCATCCAAGCCCAAGCGGGGGGCTGAAGAGTGACGTCCATCCTCAGGCTGAAGTCTGGATCCAAGCGGCGGCTGAAGAAATCCATCATCGGGCTGAAGTCGGAAGTCCATCATCGGGATGAAGTCTTCTATCAAGCAGCATCTTCAATCTTCTTTCTTCCGGAGCGGAGCCATCTTCTTCCCAGCCGACGCGGATCCATCCTCTTCTAACGATGCCTACTAGCCGAATGACGGTTCCTTTAAGGGACGTCATCCAAGATGGCGTCCGTCGAATTCCGATTGGCTTAGAGGATTCTATCAGCCAATCGGAATTAAGGTAGGAAAATTCTGATTGGCTGATGGAATCAGCCAATCAGATTCAAGTTCAATCCGATTGGCTGATCCGATCAGCCAATCAGATTGAGCTCACATTCTATTGGCTGTTCCGATCAGCCAATAGAATGCGAGCTCAATCTGATTGGCTGATCCGATCAGCCAATCAGAATTTTCCTACCTTAATTCCAATTGGCTGATAGAATCCTATCAGCCAATCGGAATTCGACGGACGCCAATGTTGGGTTGTAATGTTGGGGGTGGGTATTGTATGTTTTTTTTTTTACAGGCAAAAGAGCTGAATTCTTTGGGGCATGCCCCGCAAAGGGCCCTGTTCAGGGCTGGTAAGGTAAAAGAGCTTTGAACTTTTTTAATTTAGAATAGGGTAGGGCATTTTTTTATTTTGGGGGGCTTTGTTATTTTATTAGGGGGCTTAGAGTAGGTGTAATTAGTTTAAAATTGTTGTAATATTTTTCTAATATTTGTAAATATTTTTTTATTTTTTGTAACTTAGTTCTTTTTTATATTTTTTACTTTAGTTAGTTTATTTCATTGTATTTATTTGTAGATATTGTATTTAATTAATTTATTGATAGTGTAGTGTTAGGTTTAATTGTAGATAATTGTATGTAATTGTAGGTAGTTTATTTAATTAATTTATTGATAGTGTAGTTTTAGGTTTAATTGTAACTTAGGTTAGGATTTATTTTACAGGTAATTTTGTAATTATTTTAACTAGGTAGCTATTAAATAGTTATTAACTATTTAATAGCTATTGTATCTGGTTAAAATAAATACAAAGTTGCCTGTAAAATAAATATAAATCCTAAAATAGCTACAATATAATTATAATTTATATTGTAGCTATCTTATGGTTTATTTTACAGGTAAGTATTTAGCTTTAAATAGGAATACTTTAGTTAATAAGAGTTAATTTATTTTGTTAGATTTAAATTATATTTAACTTAGGGGGTGTTAGTGTTAGGGTTAGACTTAGCTTTAGGGGTTAATCAATTTATTACAGTAGCGGCGAGATTCGGTCGGCAGATTAGGGGTTAATAATTGAAGTTAGGTGTCGGCGATGTTAGGGATGGCAGATTAGGGGTTAATACTATTTATTATAGGGTTATTGAGGCAGGAGTGAGGCGGATTAGGGGTTAATAACTTTATTATAGTAGCGGTGAGATGCGGTCAGCAGATTAGGGGTTAATTATTGTAGGTAGCTGGAGGTGACGTTGTGGGGGGCAGATTAGGGGTTAATAAATATAATATAGGGGTCGGCGGTGTTAGGGGCAGCAGATTAGGGGTACATAGGTATAATATAGGTGGCGGCGGTGTACGGAGCGGCAGATTAGGGGTCAATAATAATATGCAGGGGTCAGCGATAGCGGGAGCGGCAGATTAGGGGTTAATAAATATAATATAGGGGTCGGCGGTGTTAGGGGCAGCAGATTAAGGGTACATAGGTATAATATAGGTGGCGGCGGTGTACGGAGCGGCAGATTAGGGGTTAATAATAATATGCAGGGGTCAGCGATAGCGGGGGCGGCAGATTAGGGGTTAATAAATATAATATAGGGGTCGGCGGTGTTAGGGGCAGCAGATTAGGGGTACATAGGTATAATATAGGTGGCGGCGGTGTACGGAGCGGCAGATTAGGGGTTAAAAAAAATATGCAGAAGTCAGCGATAGCGGGGGCGGCAGATTAGGGGTTAATAAGTGTAAGGTTAGGGGTGTTTAGACTCGGGGTACATGTTAGGGTGTTAGGTGCAGACATAGGAAGTGTTTCCCCATAGGAAACAATGGGGCCGCGTTAGGAGCTGAACGCTGCTTTTTTGCAGGTGTTAGGTTTTTTTTCAGCTCAAACTGCCCCATTGTTTCCTATGAGGGAATCGTGCACGAGCACGTTTTTTAAGCTGGCCGCGTCCATAAGCACCGCTGGTATCGAGAGTTGAAGTTGCGGTAAATTATGCTCTACGCTCCTTTTTTGGAGCCTAACGCAGCCCTTCTGTGAACTCTAAATACCAGCGGTATTTAAAAGGTGCGGCCAGAAAAAAGCACGCGTAGCTAACGCACCCCTTTGGCCGCAAAACTCTAAATCTAGGCGTCTGTTAGTGTCTCTAGATGTCGAAAGCCTATACTCTTCTATACCGCATAATGTTGATATTGAAGCTATAAGATTCTTTTTGGAAACAAGAGGCCCCAATTTTGACAAACACAACAAAATTTGTATGTTAATCACTTGAATTTGTATTGGAAAATAAAATATTTTCTTTTGATGGTAGAATTTACAGGCAGGTACAAGGAACAGCAATGGGTATCCCGGTTGGCCAGTTTTTAAGAATAAGACGTAACTGCTCATCCCTAAACAAATTTTAAGAACATGCACTACCATTAATGGACAGGTTCAGAAAGAGAAGATACTCCAACAAATGTATAAAAAAAAATCTTATATCAGGGCTAGAAATACTGATAGGGATAATCTTCTTTACCATACTAAAGCTAAAGATAATACTAGACAAATAAAGTTTATCACAACATATAATAATCATATCAATGGAGAAACTTAAGAGAAGCATTAGAGAAACATTGATATATTTTACACCTGGATGATAAGGTTAAAGAGGTGGTGGGAGATTGTCCCCTACTTACAGCAACAACAGCACCGAATCTAAAAAAATATAGTAAGGAATAAGTTTGAAAAAAGCCCCTCTGTAGCTGACTGGCTTAGGAAAAATAGGGGGATAAAACATAATTTATGTAAGAACTTACCTGACAAATTCATTTATTTCATAGTGGCAAGAGTCCATGAGCTAGTGACATATGGGATATACATTCCTACCTGGAAGGGGCAAAGTTTCCCAAACTTCAAAATGCCTATAATTACACCTCCCACCTCACTCATACTTCAGTTTAATGTTTAGCCAAGAAGTAAGGGGTATAAAAAGGAGTAAAAAGCATACAAAAAGAGGAATTGGAAAAAATAATGTGCGTTATACAAAAAAATCATTACCACAAAAAATAGGGTTGGTCTCATGGACTCTTGCCACTATGAAAGAAAGAAATTTATCAGGTAAGTTCTTACATACATTTTGTTTTCTTTCATATAAGTGGCAAGAGTCCATGAGCTAGTGACGTATGGGTTATAATACCCAAGATGTGGAAGTCCACGAGTCACTAGAGAGGGAGGGATAAAATAAAAATAACTAATTCTGCTGAGAAATTAAATCCAAAAAAACAATTAAGATTCCTTAAAAATGTCAGAAAAACTCAAAGCAAAGACATTAGAATTAAACTGAGAAAACTGCCTGAAGAACCTTTCTACCAAAGGCTGCATCCGAAGAAGCAAACACATCAAAATGGTAAAATTTAGTAAAAATATGCAAAGAAGACCAAGTTGCTGCTTTGCAAATATGATCAACTGAAGCTCCATTCTTAAAAGCCCAAGAAGTGGCAACTGATCTAGTAGAATGAGCTGTAATTATCTGAGGCGGAGACTGCCCCACCTCCAAATAAGCTTTGTGAATCAAAAGTTTCAACCAAGATGCCAAAGAAATGACAGAGGCTTTCTGACCTTTCCTAGAGTCAGAAAAAATAACAAATAGACTAGAAGTCTTTCTGAAATATTTAGTAGCCTCAAAATTATATTTCAAAGCTCTTACCACATCCAAAGAATGTAAAGACCTTTCAAGAGTATTCTTAGGATTAGGACATAAAGAAGGAACAACAATTTACCTATTGATGTTGTTAGAATTCACAACTTTAGGCAAAAATTTAAATGAAGTTCGCAGAACAGCTTTATCTTGATGGAAAAACAGATAAGGAGACTCACGAGAGCAGACAACTCAGAAACTCTTCTAGCAGAAGAGAGATAGCCAAAAGAAATAAGACTTTCCAAGAAATAATTTAATATCCAAAGAATGCATAGGCTCAAAAGGAGGAGCCTGCAAGATTCTCAAAACCAAGTTGAGATTCCAAGGAGGAGAAATAGATTTAATATCAGGTGAATATCAAGAAGTTTAGCAATCTTTCTATAAAATAGAACAGAAAGAGCAGAAATTTGTCCTTTCAAAGTATTTGCAGACAAACCCTTATCCAAACCATCCTGAATAACCTATAAAATCCTAGGGATTCTGAAAGAATGCCAAGAATAATTATGAGAGGAAAACCAAGAAATATAGGTTTTCCAAACCCAATGATAAATTTTCCTGGAAACAGTCTTATGAGCCTTTATCATAGTGCTAATCACTGAGTCAAAAAAACCTCCATGACTAAGCACTAAGCGTTCAATTTCCTTGCCATAAAATTTAGAGATTTGAGATCCTGATGGAAAAACGGCCCTTGAGACAGAAGGTCTGGCCTTAAAGTAAGTGGCCAGGGTTGGCAACTGGACATTTTGACAAGATCTGCATACCAAAACCTGAGAGGCCAAGCTGGAGCTATCAGAAACACATAAGATTGTTCCATTATGATCTTGGAGATAACCTTTGGAAGAAGAACCAGAGGGGGAAAAATGTAAGCAGGTTGGTAAAACCAAGGAACTGCTAGAGCATGTACCATCTCCGCCTGAGGATCCTTGGACCTGGAAAGATATCTTGGTAGCTTCTTGTTCAGACACAAGACCATCTGATCTATTTCTATGATATTAATTGCAGAAATTTGACAAGAATTGGATTCCGCCCAAGAAAGTATCAGCGATACTTTGTTCATTGCTGAAGGACTGCGAGTCCCCCCTTGATGATTGATATATGCCACTGTAGTGATATTGTCTGTTTGGAATTGAATATAAAGTTCTCTCTTCAATAGAAGTCAATCCTGAAGAGCTCTGAAAATAGCACAGAGTTCTAAAATATTGATTGGTAACCTCGCCTCCTGAGGTTCCCAAATCCCTTGTGCTGTTAGAGACCCCAGACAGCTCCCCAACCTGTAAGACTTTCATGTGTTGTGATCACAGTCCAGGAAGGATGAACAAAGGAGGCCCCTTGAACAATAAGGTGATTGTTTAACCACCAAGACAGAGATTATTGAATGTTAGGATTTAAGTATATCAACTGTGATATCTGAGTATAATCCTTGCACCATTAGTGCAACATGCAAAGCTGAAAAGATCTCATATGAAAACGAGCAAAGGGGATTGTGTCCGATGCTAAAATCATGAGACCTAAAACGTCCATGCACATAGCCACTGAAGGGAATGATAGCGACTGAAGGTTTAGACAAGCTAACACTAACTTCATTTGTCTCATTTCTGTCAAAGAAAGAGTCATGGACACTGAATCTATCTGGAAACCTAAAACGGTGACCTTTGTCTGAGGAATGAAGAAACTTTTTTGTAAATTGATCCTCGAATCATGTCTTTGAAGAAACAACACAAGTTGTTTCGTGTGAGATTCTGTTAAATGAAAAGATTGAGCTAGTTCCAAGATATTGTCCAAATAAGGAAACACCACAATACCCTGCTTTCTGATTACAGATAGAAGGGCACCGAGAACCTTTGAAAAAAAATTTGCTAGACCAAATGGAAGAGCGACAAATTGGTAATGCTTGTCGAGAAAAGAGAATCTCAGAAACCAATAGTAGTCTGGGTGAATCAGAATATGAAGATATGCGTCCTTTAAGTCTAGTGTGGACTTAAATGACCTTGCTGAACAAAAGGCAGAATAGTCCTTATAGTCACCATCTTGAAAGTTGGGACTCTTACAAAACGATTTAAAGTTTTCAGATCCAAAATTGGTCTGAATGAATCCTCCTTCTTTGGGACATAGAACAGATTTGAATAAAAACCAAAACCCTGTTCCTGTAGAGGAACTGGAACAATCACCCCTGAAAGCTCTAGGTCTGAAACACACTTTATAAAAGCCTGAGCCTTCACAGGGTGTGTTGGAACATGGGAAAGAAAGAATCTTCCCATGGGAGGTCTTATTCGGAAACCTATTCGATACCCCTGAGAAACAATATCCTGAATCCACTGATTTTGGACAGAATCCGCACAAATGTCTTGAAATAATTTTAGTCTGCCCCCAACCAGTTGAACTGGATTGAGGGCCGCACCTTCATGCAGTTTTAGGGGCTGTATTTGGTTTCTTTTAAGGCTTTGACTTATTCCATTTTGTGGATGGTCTCCAATTGGAACCAGAGGCCTTAGGGAAGGAGTCTTTTTTGCTCCTTAGACTGACGAAAGGAACAAAAAATTTTTTGAGCTTTAACTTTACCCTTCGGTTTCTTATCTTGGGGCAGAAAAACTCCCTTACCCCCAGTGATAGTGGAGATAATAGAATCCAAATGAGAACCAAATAAATTATTACCTTGAAAAGATGATAGTAATCTAGATTTAGACACCATGGGGCCTATCTATCAAGCTCCGAATGGAGCTTGAGGTCCCGTGTTTCTGGCGAGCCTGCTCCATAACCCTGTCAGCATGCTCTGAGCAGGCGGACAGACATCGCCGGAATTTAACCCGATCGAGTACGATCGGGTTGATTGACACCCCCCTGCTGGTGGCCATGCTGAATACTTAGAGCGTATTGCTCTCCGCATTCAGCAAGGTATGTCGGACCTGATCCGCACTGTTGGATCAGGTCCGACAGACCTTTAATAAATATCCCCCCATATCTGCATTCCATAATTTAAGCCATAAAGCTCTTCTAGATAGAATAGCTAAAGACTTATGGGCCCATTTATCAAGCTCCGTATGGAGCTTGATGCCCCGTGTTTCTGGCGAGCCTGAACACCAGTTATGAAGCAGACCCTAAAGACCGCTGCTCCATAACCTGTCCGTCTACTCTGAGGCGGCGAACAGAACTCGATGAACTTGATGAAATCAACTCAAGCGAATACGATCGGGTTGATTGACAGCCCCTGCTAGTGGCCGATTGTCCGCAAATCTGCAGGGGGCGGCGTTGCACCAGCAGTTCACAAGAGCTGCTGGTGCAATGCTGAATGCGGAGAGTGTATTGATCGGATCATGTCGGGCAGACATTTAATAAATTGGCAATAATAGCCAATAATAGCTGTCCCAATATTGATATTTTTAATCAAATTCTGTGTAACAGCATTAATGGGTTAGACACCCATTCCAAATCTCAAAATATATCTAAAGATGAAAGAAAAGCATTATCAGATATGGAATCTTGGGACAACATTATCATTAGAAATGCTGACAAAAGCGGAAATATCATCATTCGGCCTCAAGATATGTATCTTAAAGAGGCCAATTTACAACTAAAGAACAAGACGTGTTACAGAGAATTATGGGGAAACCCAACTGTGGAATTTCACTCACAATACACAAAATTAATTGATCAAGCCAGTAAAAATGGTCTCATTAATACCAAAGAAAAGAAATTTCTGAATGTGTCACAGCCTAAAGCAGCAACCTTTTATTTAATCCCCAACATCCATAAAAACAGTAAACAACCTCCGGGCAGACCAATTGTGTCAGGGAATGAAAACCTAACCGAGAGGGCAAGTCAATATGTGGACCAACGATTGAAACCTTTTTTAACTCAATTGTCCTCGTATGTTAAAGACACAATGGAAGTTCTAAAGATAATTCAAGATATTCATATTTCTAAAACCACCTGGCTTGTCACTGCAGATGTGGAATCCCTGTATACAAGTATCAATCACAACTTAGGACTAAATGCAGTACAACATTTCCTAACCATGTCATCTGATGAAAGTCTGGAACACAATCAATTTGTATTAGATCTATTGAAATTTGTCCTCACTAAGAATTTCTTTCTATTTAACAACAAATATTACTTACAAACACAAGGCACAGCAATGGGCACTGCATGTGCACCTACATATACCAATTTATTTCTTGGCTGGTGGGAGGAAACTCGTGTTTTCTCAGATGACAACGATCAGTATTCTAATAATATCCCATTGTGGATTAGATTTATAGACGACATCCTGTTTCTATGGGAAGGTACAGAGAAAGATCTGGATATATTCTTACAGAAATTAAATAACAACAATTTGAATATTAGACTAACCCACCACAGAAGCCAGACTAATATCTCCTTCCTGGATGTCACAATCCGCAAAGAAGATGATGGTTCATTAAGCACTGATTTATTCAGAAAGGAAACAGCTACTAACTATGTTCTCATTGCCACCAGTGCACATGCACCCAATACTGCTAAATCACTGCCCATTGGTGAATTCTTAAGACTAAGAAGAAATTGCTCAGAAATTAAAGTCTTTAAAAAGAGGGCTCAGGAACTAGAGAACAGGTTATTACAAATAGGATATAGTAAAAGATCTATCCTGAAGGCCAAAAAGAGAGCTCTAAAAACTAAGAGATCTTAACTACTGCAAGTTAAAAACAAAAGACAGGACAATTAAACTTGATTAGTTTTAACTTATAGTCAACATACACACCAAATTGTCAAGATAATTGAACAGAATTGGCACATATTACAGGGAGATCCGTCCCTTAAAGAGGTAATTGGAGATAGGGTCCAAATTAGCTACAGAAGAAGCAGAAACTTAAAAGAAATCTCGAGTCCCAGCCATTATGTAAATAAAATCTCCAAAACAAAATTACCAGAAGTAGGATCATTCCCCTGTGGCACCTACTCCTCTTGCAGTAATATGATCAAAAAGAAAATGATCTTAGACAGATTTGGTAGACAGCACAAAATTAAAAGTTATATCAGTTGTAATACAAATAGTGTAATCTATGCTCTCCAATGCAAGTGTCCAGCTATCTATATTGGAATGACGACAAGGAAATTACATATCAGGGTCATGGAACATCTTCGAAATATTCAAAACGCTCCCAAAGATCTATCTAAAAACAAGAAAATTACATCTGTAGCTTCCAATTTCTTCAAACATCACCAATCCAAAACTTTGGAGCTAAAATGTTTTGGGATCCAGAAAATATCTCTAGGATTAAGAGGCGGTGATCTTGAAAATGCATTATTAAAAGCAGAGCCCAAATGGATATACCTAATGGACAGTGTATATCCAAAAGGCTTAAACGAACAGAATAATTATTCTATGTTTTTATGAAAAAGTTAGATAACAAGTGTTATGCTATGAAAGAAATGTATCACGATGACCTTCTATCAAACAAATAACTAATCAGCATTGCTTACACACATAATAACTCAACATGAGATAGCTGTATAATTATGAACTAACAATATAATCTAACTGATTATCAGTACTAACTCATGTGGACATCCTTAACCTAAGGAAGCAGCACTAGAACAAGTGTAAATTTGTCCCTTTAAAGTAAAAAGTGGTTTATGTCATTCATTTCCTTCCACTCTTAATCTAGCAGTACCAGTATTACATCACTAAATTTTTTTTTTATTAAAAATGATCAATAAAAATATTCCCCCCCCTCCCTGTCAAAATATCTCACCTCACCATTTGCACGTGATCTTATAAGAATTCAGATTTTTATTATTACTTACACATTTTTAGGTCCCCCCTATTTTTAGTCACATCACATGCACTCCTGTGGTATTTCTTACAGTTGGGGATTCTTATCACCTTAAATTTTGATACACCAAGTAATTTTAATTTTATATAATTTCAAATCAATTCTATGTGTATGCACACACGTCCCCATTTTCACCTATATAATATCTTAGGTTCCCTAAGTAATACGTCTTCATACACAATTTTTTCACACATTATTTCACACTTTTTTTGATGCTAGTCAATGTCCTAGTGAACAAATGTTCTATGTCATAGAAATCTAATTACATTATAGTAATACTTATATGTGGATCACACTGGTATTAACTAGTGATGTCGCGAACCTAAAATTTTCGGTTCGCGAACCGCGGACTCGAACTTCCGGTATTGTTCGCGAACGCACGAACCGCCATTGAATTCAATAGGCAGGCGAACTTTAAAACCTACAAGGACTCTTTCTGGCCACAATAGTGATGGAAAAGTTGTTTCAAGGGTCCTAACACCTGGACTGTTGCATGCTGGAGGGGGATCCCTGGCAAAACTCCCATGGAAAATTACATAGTTGATGCAGAGTCTGCTTTTAAGCCATAATGGGTCTAAATCAACTAACATTCCCAAAGTGGCTGTCTCAAAACATCCCGGACAGAAGATAGATTGATAGTGATAGATAGGATAGATAGATATACATAGATTGATAGTTAGATAGAATCGAAAGAAGAGAAATAGATATATTTGTTAGATATATAATTACCCTAATAAATTCTAATAATCAAACATGCGTTCTTGGACCCAACTAGCTTGTGTCAATTAGTACTTTTCTTAGCACTTTAATCCCTGTTCCCCCCCCCCTATCGTGGGAGTTCTATATGGCCTGCCAGATTACCCTGAAAAATTATAATAATAAGACATGTGGTCTGCTACCTATTTTAACGAGGTTGTGTTTTAAGTACTACCATTCTTAGCACTTTAATCTCTGTAACTCCCCCTATTTTGTGAGGTCTATATGGCCTGGATGATTACCCATACAAAATATAATAATAAGACATCTGCTCTTGGTCTGCGACCCATGGTAACTATGTTGTGTTAATTAGTAATGTCCTTCGCATTTTAATAGCTGTTACTCATACTCACCCTATCGGTGGAGGTCTATATGGCCTGCATGATTACCCTTACAAAATATAACAACCAAACATATGTTCTGGGACCCATGGTAAGTAGGTTGTGTTATGTAGTACTGTTCTTTGCATTTTCATACCTGTTACAACACCAAATGGTGGCAGGTCTATCTGTCCTTCATGATTAGCTGCACCCAAACCCAAAAAAAAGCTGAGTGTTCTTAGACTAACACCCATGGCTAACTCTGTTGTTTCAATTAGTACTATTCTTAGCACTTTCATCCCTGTTACGGGCGGTCTACATGGCCATCATGATTAGCCGAACAAAATACTACAATCCAACCTTTGCTCAGTCTTCATAGGCCCTTCATGGTCTGTATTTTGATAGTACAGTTCTTATTATTTTTATAGCTGATACAACACCGAATGTTGTCAGCTCTATATGGCCTGCATGATTAGCTGCACCCAATACAAAAATAAATCCAAGCGGTCTTGGATTAACACCCATGGCTAACTCTGTTGTTTCAAGTAGTACTATTCTTAGCACTTTCATCTCATCATCCCTGTTACTTCCAGGACTCTCGGTGGTGGTGGTCTACATGGCCATCATGATTAGCCTAACCAAATACTACAATCCAACCTTGGCCCAGTCTTCCTAAGGCCCTTCATTGGCTGTATTTTGGTAGTACTGTTCTTATTAGTTTAATAGCTGATACGACACCGAATGTTGTCAGCTCTATATGGCCTGCATGAATAGCCGCACCCAAAGCCAAAAAAAAGCCAAGCGGTTTTGCACTAACACCCATGGCTAACTCTGTTGTTTCAAGTTCTACTATTCTTAGCTCTTTCATCTCATCATCCCTGTTACTTCCAGGACTCTCGGTGGTGGTGGTCTACATGGCCATCATGATTAGCCTAACCAAATACTACAATCCAACCTTGGCCCAGTCTTCCTAAGGCCCTTCATTGGCTGTATTTTGGTAGTACTGTTCTTATTAGTTTAATAGCTGATACGACACCGAATGTTGTCAGCTCTATATGGCCTGCATGAATAGCCGCACCCAAAGCCAAAAAAAAGCCAAGCGGTTTTGCACTAACACCCATGGCTAACTCTGTTGTTTCAAGTTCTACTATTCTTAGCTCTTTCATCTCATCATCCCTGTTACTTCCAGGACTCTCGGTGGTGGTGGTCTACATGGCCATCATGATTAGCCTAACCAAATACTACAATCCAACATTGGCTCAGTCTTCCTAAGGCCCTTCATTGGCTGTATTTTGGTAGTACTGTCATCCTTTTGAATAAAATATTACAGTAAAGGCATTGATTTTAGAAACCCACAGATCATTATTTGCAATCGTGAATTTAGAAAAAAAAATTGATTACACAGCCGTGACACTTATTTATGCTCAGGCCTTTTTAATACGAGGGTCCCGGAGCCTCAACCGAAACAACAGCATGAAAGAGGAGATATGTCATCCTTTTGAATAAAAGATTACAGGAAAGGCATTGATTTTAGAAAGCCACAGATCATTATTTGCAACCGTGAATTTAGAAAAAAAAATCGATTAATTAGTAACTATACTGTGACAAAAAATTAGGATTGGTGTAAATAGTTGGCAAGACGGCCTGGCACAAAAGAATGGCAGGCAGGAGGGAGATGCAATTCAAGGACACTAGGAGACTGATTACTGACAGTCTAAACAGTGATGATTGACAATTTTTGCAATACTGTTAACAGAAATATGATTGCTGACAACAATTGGCTAGGTGGGGGCCTGGCTCACAGCAGGCTGCAAGGCAGCAGGAAAGTGCGTTTCAATGGCACCAGCAAACTGACGATTCAAATCACAGCAACTATTACCAAAATTTTTAATTTTTAATTATTAGAATACTGTCACAACAAATATGATTGGTGTAAATATTTTTTAAGTAGGCCTGGCACACAGGCTTGGAAGGCTGTAGACAACTGAATTCAAAGGCACGAGCAAACTGAGGGTTAAGATCATCAACAATAAAGATTTTTTTAATTATAATTAGTAACTATACTGTGACAAAAAATTAGGATTGGTGTAAATAGTTGGCAAGACGGCCTGGCACAAAAGGATGGCAGGCAGGAGGGAGATGCAATTCAAGGACACTAGGAGACTGATTACTGACAGTCTAAACAGTGATGATTGACAATTTTTGCAATACTGTTAACAGAAATATGATTGCTGACAACAATTGGCTAGGTGGGGACCTGGCTCACAGCAGGCTGCAAGGCAGGAGGAAAGTGCGTTTCAATGGCACCAGCAAACTGACGATTCAAATCACAGCAACTATTACCAAAAATTTTAATTTTTAATTATTAGAATACTGTCACAACAAATATGATTGGTGTAAATATTTTTTAAGTAGGCCTGGCACACAGGCTTGGAAGGCTGTAGAAAAGTGCAATTCAAAGGCACGAGCAAACTGAGGGTTAAGATAAACACTAAAATTTTTTTTTATTTAAATTAATAACTATACTGTCTGACTGTGACAACAATTATGATTGGTGTAAATAGTTGGCTAGACGGCCTGGCACAAAAGGCTGGCAGTGGCAGGCAGGAGGTAAATGAAATTCAATGGCCCTAGGAGACTGAATATTTGCAGTCCAAAAAATTATGATTTTTTTTATTTTTATTACTGTTACAAGAATTGTGATTGGTGCCACTAATTGGCTACTTGGGCCTGGCAGACAGGCTGGCAGATATGAGTCGTGGATGGTAGGTAGGGCAGTAATTTAACACAGTATGCTGTGTAAGTGACAAAAACACAGGACTGATAGAAAATTAAGTTACATTACACTGCAAAATATTTTAAAATTTTAGATTTTAATATTAAAATTATGTTAAGAAGTGCAATGCACATATGACTCTATGAGTGGTCGCACTGGCTGGCTGCTACGTAGGGCAGCAATTATAACAACAGTATGCTGTGTAAGTCAGATAGACAGTTAGACACAGGCCTGATAGAAAATACAATTACATTACACTAGCATAATGATTTAAAGACTTTTTTTTGGAAATTTTAAGAAAAAGGTTAAGCACATACATATGAGTCGTGGCTGATAGCCTTGGAAGGGCAGCTATTAAAAACAGTAGGCTATGTATGTCGGATACACACACGCCTGATAGAAAATACTATTAGATTACACTAGAAAAATGATTGAAATTATTTTTTTGGGGGGGAAATTAAAAAAAGGTTAAACACATATGAGTCGTGGCTCATAGACTAGGGAGGGCAGCAAGTAAACACAGTAGGCTCTCTATGTCAGCAAAACACACAGGCCGGATAGAAAATTAGATTTGATTACACTAGCAAACAAATTTAAACTTTTTTTTTTTTATATTAAAATTAAGGTGAAAGAAAAATAGATATGAGTGCTGGGTGGCTGCCTGGCACAGACCAATTAACCAAAAGACTGAAAAAAAAGAGGTATATTAATGCTGAGTGAGCCTGACAGACACAGGCATGATAGTAAATGTAATTAGATTACACTAGAAAAATATTTTTTTGTGTTTTTTTTTTAAATTAAAAATAATGTTATAAACGGATATTAACACTGCTGGCTGCTGGCTGGCACAGAGCAATGAACCAGAGTATATGATGTGTGACACTGGCCTGATAGAAAATGAAAAAAAATTACACTAGAAAAATAATTATATTTTTGGGTTAGTTAAATTTAAACTAATGTTGTTAGGGAGATATCAGTGGTGGCAGTAGTCACAGCATATGCTGTGAGCCTTAAACACACAGCTGAAAGCCAGGCAAATGCTAATTAAAAAAAAAAAAAAAAAAACGGCACGAAATATAGCCCTAAAAAGGGCTTTTTGGGGTGCTGTGCTTGCAGCAGAGATGAGTGGAGTCCTTCTGGACTGTAAATACACTAGCCTAGCTATGTTTTTCCTATGAATGTCAGGAGCAAAAACATAACACGTCCTATCATTGAAAAAGAAAGGTCGTTATGAGTCTAAAATGGCGGATTCCGAGTAGCTGGGAGTGTCTGTGAGGGAGTGTCTGATGTTGATTGGCTCTAATGTGTCAGGCGGCTGTGACATAAAGGGTCAAAGTTTCCACAATGATGACACATAGGGGCGGATCGAACATCGCCATGTGTTCGCCCACAAACGCGAACGCGAACAAGCTATGTTCGCTGTGAACCGTTCGCGGGCAAACAGTTCGGGACATCACTAGTATTAACTAATGTCTGACATTCTTCAGCACTTAGTACTATTATTACAAAAACGTTTCAACCCAGGTTTAATGTTTAAATTTGACAATATGCAGTAATAATCACGGTACTCGAATATGATGTAGCCTGTTGTCACACATAAACAGCTGATTCCCTGAGAAGAATACTTAAGTATTTGTAGTTCAGATTTAAAAATAAAATTGATATCCGAAAATTGCATTAACTTTAATAATGTATATTATTATTCAAGTTAAACCATAACCACGATCGCGCACATACTTACTTCACAGTTATAGGTCTAAGGAAACATACCCGTTTTAATCAGAAATAATATCACTAAATAGCATAGTAGATTAAAATGATAAATTCTTTTTCATTCAAGCATGTCACTCAAAACCAAATCCCCGCCTTCTGTACGGATGATAGTCCAATAGATGAGATAACTGAACTCCTTAAGACAATGATTGGTAGAAAAGCCAGAAAAAGTGGAGTTTAGTACATAAATACCCGCTGACGCCGGCGCGCGTCACCTTTTGAAAAAGCCGAGATTAAGTCGGCGAAACATGTTAAGGGAGGGTATTCCTTAAAGGGACACTAAACCCCAAGTTTTTCTTTCATGATTCAGATAGAGAATACAATTTTAAACAACATTCCAATTTACTTCTATTATCTAATTTGCTGCAATCTTTAGATATCCTTTGTTAAATAAATAGCAATGCACATTGGTGAGCCAATCACATGAGGCATCTATGTGCAGCCACCAATCAGAAGCTACTGAGCCTATCTAGATATGCTTTTCAGGAAAGAATATCAAGAGAATGAAGCAAATTAGATAATAGTTATTCTCTATATGAATCATGAAAGAAAAAAATTTTGTTTAATGTCCCTTTAATACCCGATTAGTTTTTAAACAGCAAAGAAACTCGTAATGCCAATAGATTAAAAATAGCCAATAGACACTGGTAGAAAATATCCTAATAGAATATAGTTGATATAATGTTAACGCTTAACATAGTATGATATAAATTACTATCAGCATACTGAAATCATTGTTGTAGCGTCTAGCTAAACACTAGAGAGGCGACCTCGCAATTTGAAATTATGCTTGATATAAACGCATTACCAAGAAATGATTGTGGTTTCATATTTTGAATAGCCGAAGTGGATATCTTATATGTTCCTCTCGTGGTTACAGTCACTATAATCAAAATACATTTGAGTAGATTAAATATCTCTAAAGGGACACCCTATAACCGCCCCTTGATTTAGATACATCAGCTGACACACTGTGCTGCCAACATTAGCGGTATAACAAGTGCAACAGTAACTTCTTTTGATATGTGATAATTAAACATTATGTTGTTTACCTTTTAGTAGAATAGTAATCTGAATCTAGAAGAAAGCACAACGTACTGAATAGTATAGAATCACTTGAAATAAGATACTTCTACCATTTGTAACCAAAGATACTTGGCGAATAGACACAAAAGGTTTATTACCAAATTTAAAACCAAGAATTATTTAAAATAGCAAACATTACTTAAAGGGCCACTAAACCCAAAATCTTTCTTTCATGATTCAGATAGAACATACAAATTTAAACAACATTACAATTTACTTCTATTATTTATTTTGCTTCATTTTTTAGATATCCTTATTCGAAGAAAAAGCAATGCACATGGGTGAGCCAATCACATGAGGCTTCTATGTGCAGCAACCAATCATCAGCTACTGACATATCTAGATATGCTTTTCAGCAAAGAATATCAAGAGAATAACACAAATTAGATAATAGACGTAAATTAGAAAGATGTTTAAAAATGCATTCTCTTTCTAAATCATGAAAGAAAAAAATGTGGATGTCATGTCCCTTTAACCGTGTGTACCTAAACTCCGGGCTTTAGAACAACTCCTGAGCTTAAACATATACTGTGACAGTAGTTGAAAAACTATGAGACACATAAAATAAAGCAGGCACATTTATTTACAAAACAACACAAACGCATAATGCTAATAAATTACGCATAACTGGTGAAAGTACACACAAGTCCTGATAAGAAGCACTAAATCATAACACCCAAAATATACGTTGTCAAACTTTTAGACTAACTTTGAACCAATAAGTGCTCTAGTCAAAGAATATTTAAAATTACAGGACCGTGTAAGATACAAAGATTTGGGCACACTAACTTACCAAGCAGTATAAATATTTAGATTAATGTCAAGTATTTACACCTATGTAGAATGTTCCAAGCTATCACACAATAATTTTTGATACGTAAATAAGGTTCAATAATAACCCAGTGATTGTGCTATATGAATTTTATGGTATTGTAATGTAATATAAATTTGGATGATATTCCAGCTAAGATAATGAGTGTTAATCTTATACAACCATTTGTAGAATATATTCTATTAGTCCCAACGTATCAAACTCAGAGGTTAGATTTCACATAATCCTGTGAATGCAATCTTATAAACTACAAAAGGAGCACATTTACTAACATATAAACACGATTGCATCACAACATATTCAAGTTGTATTGGAATTTTATAAAAAATCCCAACAGGGTGATGTGATATTAAAACACAAGCAATTGTAATAATGTATGCTCAATAACTATACCCCATAGTAATATTAATACTACTATTATTTTTGCCAGTATATTCCCCTGATTTTATTCAAATCTAGGAGATACAATAAATTTACAGCCAGTCGATATTAGCAAGAGAGGAATCCTATGTGACTACTACAGAGTAAACTCTTAGGCCCCTACTTATCAAGCCGTCGACTTTCTTGCATTCGACGGCACCAATACGCTCGCCTAACATCACTGCCGCGGACCTGAATACGTTCTCCAAAATTATCAAAAAAGCTGTAAAAAAGCAGCGCACCAAGTATGGGGCGATGAGCAGCGGACTGTTTATAACTAGCAGTCATCGATCTCGCTGCTCTTTGGCTTTTTTACAGCTTTCTTGGTACCCTGTCACTAAACACCCACACTATACTATACTGTTTACCCCCTAAACCGCTGCTCATGGACCCCGCCGCAACTAAATAAAGTTATTAACCCCTAAACCGCCGCTCCCGGAGCCCACCGCAACTCTAATAAATGTATTAACCCCTAAACCGCTGCTCCCAGAGTCCACCGCCACCTACATTATACATATTAACCCCTAATCTTCCGCCCCCTATACCACCGCCACCTACATAAAGTTATTAACCCCTATCCTGCCGCTCCCGGAGCCCGCCGCAACTAAATAAAGTGTTTAACCCCTAAACCGCCTCTCCAGGAGCCCACCGCCACCTATATTATATTTATTAACCCCTAATCTGCCCCCCCTACACTGCCGCCACTATATTAAATGTGTTAACCCCTAAACCTAAAGTCTAACACTAACCCTAACACCCCCTAACTTAAATATAATTTAAATAAATCTAAATAAATTATTCCTATTTAAAACTAAATACTTACCTATAAAATAAACCCTAAGCTAGCTACAATATAACTAATAGTTACATAGTAGCTAGCTTAGGGTTTATTTTTATTTTTTTTTTAAATAAATTTTTATTGAAGTCATGAACAGATACAGTACATAAGGTATGCCCTCAAAAGAAAAAAAAAGAAATACAAAAGAGTAAAGACATTGTATTATTAGCAATGAAACTTATTCAGATATCATAAGCGTAACTCTGAGGAGTGGGCTGTTTCATAGGGAGACTTCAGTTTTATCATAGAGCATCATGAAAATAATATATACTTGAAAGGTCTTCCCCTAGCACTATGAGAAGAAGATTCAAATATCCATACGTGAACGGTTGGGGCTAGGGAGGGGGTAGCTCTATATTTTAATGGGAGGGGAGGTTACAGCGGGCAAGAGCCGCTTGATAATAAAAAAGGAATGGTGGGGGGGGGGCGGAGCCAGTTAGTATGTTGGATAGGCAGGTAACTCGAGGACCCAAAGCATTTAAATATACTATGTAATAGGATTGCCCTCTACTTAGACCGTGTGTTAAGCCAAGCTAGGATAGGAGCAAGGCTTAGGGTTTATTTTTATTTTACAGGCAACTTTGTATTTATTTTATCTAGGTACAATAGTTATTAAATAGTTATTAACTATTTAATAACTACCTAGTTAAAATAAAGACAAATTTACCTGTAAAATAAAACCTAACCTATGTTACAATTACACCTAACACTACACTATAATTAAATTAATTCCCTAAACTAAATACAATTAAAAAAAATTATCTAAAGTACAAAAAACAAACAAACACTAAATTACAGAAAATAATAAAATAATTACCAGTTTTTTAAACTAATTACACCTAATCTAATCCCCCTAATAAAATAAAAAGCCCCCCAAAATAATAAAAAGCCCTACCTTACACTAAATTACGAATAGCCCTTAAAAGGGCCTTTTGCAGGGCATTGCCCCAAAGTAATCAGCTCTTTTACCTGTAAAAAAAAGTACAATACCCCCCAACATTAAAACCCACCACCCACATACCCAACCCTACTCTAAAACCCACCCAATCCCCCCTTAAAAAAACCTAACACTAACCCCTTGAAGATCACCCTACCGTGAAACGTCTTCACCCAGCCGGGCCGAAGTCCTCCACGAAGCTGGGCAAAGTGGTCCTCCAGACAGGCAGAAGTCTTCATCGAAGCCGGCGAGAAGAGGTCCTCCAGACGGGCAGAAGTCTTCATCCAGGCGGCATCTTCTATCTTTATCCAAAAGCGCAGAACGGCTCCATCTTCAAGATATCCGACGCGGAGCATCCTCTTCATCCGGAGTCTTCTTGAACAATGACGGGCCCTTTAAGTGACGTCATCCAAGATGGCGTCTCTTGAATTCCGATTGGCTAATAGAATTCTATCAGCCAATCGGAATTAAGGTAGGAAAAATCCTATTGGCTGATGCAATCAGCCAATAGGATTGAGATTGCATTCTATTGGCTGATTGGAACAGCCAATAGAATGCAAGCTCAATCCTATTGGCTGATTTTAACTGGTAGGAATTTGATAACTTCCAAAAGTAGTCAAATTGTGCCGAACTTGCGTTCGGAACATCTGTAGTGACGTAAGCATCGATCTGTGTCGGACTGAGTCCGGCGGATCGTATGTTACGTCACTAAATTCTACTTTTGCCGGTCTGTAGGGTTTGATAACTAACCGCCTCTCCAGGAGCCCACCGCCACCTATATTATATTTATTAACCCCTAATCTGCCCCCCCTAACTAAGGCGAATCAGGCTCACCACAAATACGCTGCGGAATTCCAGCCTATTTGCGGTTGACAGCTTGATAAATAGAGGCCTTAATATTAACAAAGAACAATGGATATTGCAGTATCAAACCACTAGCAGAACAAACTCTTATGGCTGTTTATTAATTACAGATTTAATCTCAGTTGTTGGGATAATGTCTCACCATTGTGCATACTACCAGTGCCTAAACAGTATTGAACCAAATGCTAATTCGAGTCTATTTGTGATTTTAACCAATACACATACACACACATACACTATGTTTTATAAACAAGTACAGAGAATAAAAGTTATGTTTTAATCATTAAACCCTTACTTTTTGTTCTTCTCACGAGTATGAAGTTTTCTATTTAAGGGGTGTTAGAAGCGCTATCAAAGTACATTCTTTTGAGTCCAAATCCCCCCTTGGGGCCCTTTTGACTTAACTTTGCAAATTTAATAAATAGGCCCCAAAGATTTAATATCAATCTTAATAATATCAAATATATATATCAAATATAGCATCACAAATGAAATGATTAGCATGTTGAAGTAAAACAACAATGTTAGACAATTCAGGATCCAATAGCTGCTCTGCTAAATTGGCCAACCAAAAAGTTGAGGCAGCAGTAACATCAGCTATAGAAATAGCAGGTCTAAGAATATAGCCAGTATGTAAATATGCCTTCCTAAGATAAGATTCAATCTTCCTATCTAAGGGATCTTTAAAAGAAGTACTATCTTCCATAGGAATAGTAGTACGCCTGGCAAGAGTAGAAATAGCGCCTTTAGGGACTTTCTCCCAAAGCTCTAAATTGAACACAGGTAAAGGATACAATTGTTTAAACCTAGAAGAAGGATTAAAAGAAGTACCAGGCTTAGACCATTCCTTAGTAATCATATTAGAGTTAGCATCTGGAATAGGAAAAACTTCAGGAGTAACCTCCGAAGTTTTAAAAACAGAATTCAAACATTTGCTATTCTTGTTATCAAGAGGACTAGATTCCTCAATACCCAAAGTAAACAATACTTCCTTTAAAAAAGAACGGATATATTCCATCTTAAAAAGAAAGAAAGATTTATCAATTTCAGAGTCTGAAGTAGGATCCTCTGAGCCAGAGAAGTCCTCATCAGCAGACAATACTTCAGTATGCTGTTGGTCAATACAAACTTCATCAGAATTATGAGAAGTAGGAAGAGACCTTTATGTTTATTTGAAGGCAGAATAGCAGTAATAGTCTTCTCTATGGCTGCAGCAATATAATCTTTTATATCTACAGGATGGAAGATCAGTCAATTTACAACATACACACTTAGCTTTGGTAGATTTGTTTTCAGGCAATTTGGTTCCTACAGTAACATCAGAGGCAGGATGAGTTTGAGACATCTTGAAAAATGTAACAAAAAAAGAAAAAATAACATTTAAACAAAATATCCAATTTTCTCAAAATAGCAGTTTCAGGAATGGGAAAAAATGCTTATATGAAAAACAAAAGCAAATATCATAGCCCTCTGAAACAAATGAAAGCAGAGAGCAAAAGAGGGAGAGACTTAATATAACAACATTTTTGGTGCCAAAAATGACGCCAACAAAGATGACGCAAATTCTGAGAAAAAAACTTTTGGGGCCAAGGTTAACAGGAAATTACACAATTCTCGTCATAACAAATTTGCTTCAACAAAGACGCAAGAAATTACATGACTCATGCCACAACAAACGCAACCTTCATGCCAGAATATTCATGCCAAAAATGACTCAATAAATAGAAGTATTTTGCGCCATTGCGAGGCTAATTTGTCCGTGAACATTTGAAAAAACAGACCAAAGTTATAACTAACTGAAAAAATATACAAAATTTCTGCTGAAACTGTTAGACTGCAAAGGGAAATAAACATAGACCTGACTTATGGCAAATATATGCAATATATATTTAAAACTTTAAAAATTATAAAGTGCCAAACATAGCAGACAGCCAAACCAGTACTGAAACATATCAGCAGAGGTAATGGTAGAGGAGTATAATGTCGATTTGTAAAGGGAGGTGGCAGATGAATCCCCACGACCGAATTTACAGAGAGACTTAGAATATATTTCCCATAGGCGAAAACATGGCATCATAAGGCAAATACTCCCTTTACATGCCTCAGACAAACACTGTACTTTGAGAGGAACTGGGCTTCAAAATGCTTAGAAGCGCCTTTCACAGAAGAAATCAAGCACAACTTGCTTCACCATCCTCCAACTAAGGCAAAGTTTGTAAAACTGAAGTATGAGTGAGGTGGGAGGTGTATTTATAGGCATTTTGAGGTTTGGGAAACTTTGCCCCCTCCAGGTAGGAATGTATAACCCATACGTCACTAGCTCATGGACTCTTGCCACTTACATGAAAGAAAAGGAAGTTTTCTCTATGGGAAGTGTGTTTACTGTCTCTACATAGAAAGGAGCCACAGGTTCTCAGGAAACTGTGCAAAAGAATTTTATATAAAATTCTTCTTTAATTGTGACTCAGTAGGAGTAATATATCTATTACATGTGGATGCCCCTGTTTCTATGTGGGGAAAAACTAAGCGTTTTCTTAAGGACGCACTTTCACTACTATTAAAAATATGATTTATGAATTTGTAAAAGTAAAATGAAAATCATATAAAAAGATGGCTTCAGTCGTTTTTATTTTAATTATATTCTGCTTTGTGTACCATACATTGATAGCAATCATGAGTGACATATTTAATATGGTTCTCTCTATTTTTTCTTGCTAATCATAATCATCACCATTTTTATGCTTATAAGGCAGGGCCAGGGGAGCCTAACCCAGCTGGTTATTGTGCTTTGGGAGATTATTCAAACAGCGGCAGGCATTTGATGACCTCCTGTGTGCCATATTTTAAGGCTCTATGATTCAGAGGTTCAGTGACCCGAGCACAGAAAAAAAGGCACTCAGTGACGGACCTGGTTATCCAATGTAGCAGATTGTAGTCTTTCTCTTCTAGACCTGGATTATGAGTGACCTTTACGGGCAACCTTTCCTGGCACTCTTTTTCCTAATCATTTGTAGGGGTGTCTACATAAGATTGTAAGTACAGAGGGATGTAAATGGTATATAATCCTATAACATACATCACATACATATAATACTTAGAGAAGTTGAAAAATGTAACATAAACATAGCGAAGTAGTGCAGGATATATTTCTTAAGAGTAGTCACTGGGAAGGCAGCAAAAGCATTCTATATGGGTGGTCAGAAACTACTTGCATATTGATTAAATATATTTATCATTCCTATAGATTACTTCTTTATCTTGAAGGGTCCTTGGAGTCACATGTGTGCGCTAAACCAGGCCTCATTGGTGTTTGGGAAGAAAATTAACCTCTGGCAGTTTGTCAATACACCATTCCAGAAGTGGACAAAACCTTAGAAAACATAGGCTAAACCATTCTGTTGGCATTATACTCCAGTTACTTAAAACCTTAGATGCCAGAAGGTGTATGAAAATTAGGCCTAGTGGAGCGCTATTTATAGTGCACAATCATGTATTACTAGTGAATGGTAGAATAGTTTTACCAGAAAATGTTAGTGCGGACAATATTTTTTTAGCACGCCCTATACTTCATACTTTATATCGTAGCCGCACTAACATTGCTCATATTACAAAGACATGTGCGATTCGGTTCGGATCGATTCGGAAATTCGGATCGATTCGAATTTCCGAATTAAAATAGTGCCGAATCTAACGAATAAATCCGAATTAGTTTGGATTTATTCAGTAGATTTGGATGGCCATGGATTACACTAGTATTGTACAGTATATTAGGTTATATCACTCTGCTATGGGTTACACCTAATATACAGTACATAATACTAGTCTAATACACAGCACATCCCACCTAACACTTACCGAAATTCAGAATTTCCGAACCGAACCGAATCCGGCCGAATTTATTCGAATCCAAATAAATCCGAAATGAATCTAATTTTTCCGAATTCGAATCGATCCGAACAGAAATTCAAAAAAATCCGAATTGATCCGAACCGAACCAAATTTTTTCGCCATGCACATGTCTAATATTACAAACTCTATAATAAAAGCTAGACATTTTAAAAACAAATGCACCAACAAATTTAACAAAATTCATTAGTATATATTATTTTCCTTTAAATGAGCTTTTAAAGGCTATATATTAACCTCTAGCGCTCTGGGGAGCCACACTAATATTCTTCACTGAGTCAAGGTCATGCTAGTAGGCTTAGTGCGGCGGATTACAGAGTCTACACTAAAAGAAGGTCCCTGTGCGCTAGTGGTAAGTATAAGCCCACAGATGACACTGTGTCACCTCCAGCAAAATAACATTTACATTCTATTTAATGAAAATTAATGTAAATGTTATCGAATATCCAGTATTCGAAACACTTTAAATTAAACAAATTAATTCTGCAGAAAACTAATTTTCTGAAAAACTATTTTTTTCAGAATATTCGTTACAAATGATTCATCCAAAATAAATTATTCACTTCTGCACATGTCTAATAATAGCGCTAAAAAAGTTGACTGAAGGCCTAAAGTAAAAATGTTTAATTATTTCACTCATAGAGGCCTATTTATCAAGCCGTCAACCACAAATACACTGGAATTCCGCAGCGTAATTGTGGCAAGCTTGATTCACCTCATTTATCAAAGCCTAAAGACCGGCAAAAGTTGAAATCTGTGACGTAACATACGATCCGCCGGTCTCAGTCCGACACAGATCGATGCTTACGTCATTACAGATGTTCCGAATGCAAATTCGGCACTATCTGACTACTTTTGCTAGTTATCAAATATCTACCTTGTACGCTTGCAACTATTCCAGCCCAGTGTACCTGCTTTTCAATCCGCCGCCCTGGAGGCGGCGGATGCCATAGGAATCTGAAAGCTCATGTTCGCTGCTGCCCGATATCCCATTGATTCCTATGGGAGAATAAAAGTTATGTTTACACCTAACACCCTAACATAATCCCCGAGTCTAAACACCCCTAATCTGCCTCGCCGACACCTACATTATATTTATTAACCCCTAATCTGCCGCCTCCTTAATAATACTTATTAACCCCTAATCTGCCGCCCCGCCACCACCTACATTATACTTATTAACCCCTAATCTGCCGTCCCGACACCGCCGCCACCTACATTATACTTAGTAACCCCTAATCTGCCACCCCCTACACCGCTGCCACCTACATTATACTTATTAACCCCTAATCTGCTGCCCCGACACCGCCGCCACCTACATAAAAGTATTAACCCCTATCCCGCCGCTCCCGGAGTCCACCGCAACTAAATAAAGTTTTTAACCCCTAAAACCCCTGGCCTTCCACATCAGTACCACTTACTAAACCTATTAACCCCTAAACCGCCAGCCCCCCCACATCGCCATAAACTAAATTAACCTATTAACCCCTAAACCTAACAACCCCTTAACTTTACATTAAATATTAACTCATCCCTATCTTATAATAAATTTAAAATAACCTTTAGATTTAAATTAAACTATATTAAACTAATAATTAACCTACCCTAACTATTATACTAAGATTACATTAAACTATATTAAACTAATAATTAACCTACACTATTATACTAAAATGACATTAAACTATATTAAACTACTAATAAACCTACCCTAACTGTTATACTAAAATTACATTAAACTACAAATTAAATTAACTGTATTACATATTTAAACACCTAACCCTACTCAAATTATTTTAATCTATTATTAAAAATTACTAAATTGCAAAAAACTAACAACTAAGTTACACAAAATAAAAAATAAATTATCAAATATTTAAACTAATTACACCTAATCTAAGAGCCCTATGAAAATAAAAAGCCCCCCTTAAAATAAAAAAAAACCCTAGCCTACAATAAACTACCAATGGCCCTTAAAAGGGCCTTTTGCGAGGCATTGCCCCAAAGAAATCAGCTCTTTTACCTGTAAAAAAAATACAAATACCCCCCAAACAGTAAAACCCACCACCAACCCAAAAACCTAATCTATAAAACTAATGCTCCCCATTGCCCTGAAAAGGGCATTTGTATGGGCATTGCCTTTAAAAGGGCATTTAGCTCTTTTTCCTTGCCCAAACCCTAATCTAAAAATAAAACCCACCCAATAAACCCTTAAAAAAAACTAACACTAACCCCCGAAGATCCACTTACAGTTTCTGAAGACCCGACATCCATCCTCAACGAAGCGGCAGAAGTCCTCATCGAAGCCGGCAGAAGTCTTCATCCAGACGGCATCTTCTATCTTAATCCATCCGGTGCAGAGCGGCTCCATCTTCAAGACATCGGACGCGGAGCATCCTCTTCTTTCAACGTCTTCTTCAACAATGAAGGTTCCTTTAAATGATGTCATCCAAGATGGCGTCCCTTAGATTCCGATTGGCTGATAGAATTCTATCAGCCAATCGGAATTAAGGTTGAAAAAATCCTATTGGCTGTTGCAATCAGTCAATAGGATTGAGCTTTCATCCTATTGGCTGATCCAATCAGCCAATAGGATTGAGCTCACATTCTATTGGCTGATTGGAACATTATTTTAATGTGTTTTGGATGTGTTTTGTGCAACTTTTTTTTTAAACCTTACAGTTTAATTCAGTTTAATTCAGTTCAAAAGTTGCACTGCAGTTTCAGCTTTCACTTGCACCCAAACTATAACTTTCAACTTGCAAGTATATCCATTGAAAGTATAGGTTGTGCTCGAGTGAAGTCACCTGCTCTAACCCATCTTTGGTAAGCTTTTCCATGGACTTGTAATATTAAGTTGCAGACTAATGTTAAATTTGTCCAACACTATCACGTACAGTGTTCCGTGCTATCATTAGCGCACCACTTGTATTCTGGCTCTAGGTGTTTTTGAGTGGACAGAAATGGAGTCAATATTTAAAATGTAACTTTCAAGATTTAAAGGGACAGTCCAAAAAAACTTTCATGATTCAAATAGGGCATGTAATTTTAAACAACTTTCCAATTTACTTTTATCACCAATTTTGCTTGTTCTCTTGGTATTCTTAGTTGAAAGCTAAACCTAGGAGGTTCATATGCTAATTTCTTAGACCTTGAAGGCTGCCTCTAATCTAAATGCATTTGGACAGTTTTTCACTACTAGAGGGCATTAGTTTATGTGTTTCATATAGATAACCTTGAGCTCATGCACATGAATTTACCATGGAGTGAGCACTGTTTGGCTAAAATGCAAGTCTGTCAAAAGAACTGAAATAAGCGGGCAGTCTGCAGAGGCTTTGATACAAGGTAATTACAGAGGTAAAACGTGTATTATAAGTGTGTTTGTTATGCAAAACTGGAGAATGGGTAATTAAGGGATTATCTATCTTTTAAAACAACAACAATCCTGGTGTTGACTGTCCCTTTAAATAGAGCCTGCACTATTATCTAACTTTCTTTGTTCTCTTGGTATCCTTTGTTGAAATTCATACTTAGGTTTGCTTAAGAGCAGCAATAAGCTACTGGGAACCAGCTACTGATTGGTGGCTGCACATATATGTCTCTATTCATTGATTCACCATATGTGTTCAGCTAATTCCCAGTAGTGCATTGCTGCTCTTTCAGCAAAGGATACCAAAAGAATGAACCAGATTTGTTAATAAAAGTAAATGGGGATGTTGTTTAAAATTGTATACTTTTACTGAATCATGAAAGAAACATTGATTTTCATATCCCTTTAAGTATCTGATTATTTAATGTAGATTAATATAATGTTATAGCATCCAAAAAACAGTCTAATGAATAAATTGCTCTGGCTCAGAATAAAAAAAACACAACTATTTTATCTCTTACTCTTAACCTATGATTAAGCATTAGTACAGCATGAAACGCGTCAGGGGTCATTCCATGTATCTGCTTGTTTGTGGACTTTTAATGATGTTGAAATAAAAGGTGTTTTTAAAGCAATTTTACCCCAGAGAGCTCTGTTTCTTCTATTATCTCTTCCCCTTGCCTTATCCATAAATCTCACTAGGAAGACTAAAATATAGACCTTTGTGTAATTCTTCCATTTTGTATCTATATTTGTATCTCTTCCCCTTACCTTGGCCATTAATCTCATTAGGAAGACTAAATTCTGGACCTTTGTTTAATTCTGCCATTTTGTATCTATATTTGTATCTCTTCCCCTTACCTTAGCCATTAATCTTATTAGGAAGACTAAAATATAGACCTCTGTGTAATTCTGCCATTTTGTATCTTTATTTGTATCTCTTCCCCTTACCTTAGCCATTAATCTCATTAGGAAGACTAAATTCTGGACCTTTGTTTAATTCTGCCATTTTGTATCTATATTTGTATCTCTTCCCCTTACCTTAGCCATTAATCTCATTAGGAAGACTAAATTCTGGACCTTTGTGTAATTCTGCCATTTTGTATCTATATTTGTATCTCTTCCCCTTACCTTAGCCATTAATATTATTAGGAAGACTAAAATATAGACCTTTGTGTAATTCTGCCATTTTGTATCTTTATTTGTATCTCTTCCCCTTACCTTAGCCATTAATCTCATTAGGAAGACTAAAATATAGACCTTTGTGTAATTCTGCCATTTTGTATCTTTATTTGTATCTCTTCCCCTTACCTTAGCCATTAATCTCATTAGGAAGACTAAAATATAGACCTTTGTGTAATTCTGCCATTTAGTATCTTTATTTGTATCTCTTCCCCTTACCTTAGCCATTAATCTCATTAGGAAGACTAAAATATAGACCTTTGTGTAATTCTGCCATTTTGTATCTTTATTTGTATCTCTTCCCCTTACTTTAGCTATTAATCTCATTAGGAAGACTAAAAGCTGGACCTTTGTGTAATTCTGCCATTTTGCATCTATAATCCTAAACAAAATTGTATCTTTACAGCTTGTTTATGTATTTGTTTTACAGTTATTTACATCTGTCTTTGGAGTAGGGTTGAAGACCTCTGAGAAATGGTACAGGATGGGTTTACGAACTCTTGAAGAAATCAAAATGAGAGAAGATATAAAATTAACAAAAATGCAGAAATATGGTAAATCAGTTGACTTTTTTCAATAAAACTATGATGTACTTTTTCTGCAAAAAATTATTTGCTTTATTGATTAATTTTAATGACATCACTTTTAAAGATATTTAAAGGGACATTAAACCCAAATTTTATCTTTCATGATTTAGAAAGAGCATACAATTTTAAACAACTTTCTAATTTACTTCTATTATCTATTTTGCTTCATTCTCTTGATATTCTTTGCTGAAAAGCATATCTAGATATGCTTAGTAGCTGCTGATTGGTAGCTGCACATGATAGATGCCTCCTGTGATTGGTTCACCGTGTGCATTGATATTTCTTCATTAAAGTATATCTAAAGAATGAAACAAATTAGGTAATAGAAGTAAATTGGAATGTTGTTTAAAATTGTATTCTCTACCTTAATCATGAAAGAAAATGTTTGGGTATAGTGTCCCTTTAATGCCTGTGACACAAAGGAATTATATGAAGTAGGAAATCAACTCCATTAGAAAAGAAAGGCTTCCTCTTTTTCTTTTATATATTTACTAATGATGCTTTGGCAGTTGTATTTTTTCTCCTTTTTAGTTGAAATAGTTTTTATTGTCATACACATAAAAATTACAAGCCACATTACCTTGTCTTATATATCACAACTCCCCCTTTGACCCCCAATGAAGATCAAATATTCCCACAATAGTCTGTCAAGAGTGGAGATATCAATCGAATGTCCATTGATTCAGCAAGTCCAACAAAGAGTATTATTTCGATCTAGACTGTGAGGCCTGTAATGTCGCTTATCAATACAATACAACCGGGGTTTGGAGAGTGGGAGAAAGGGAACAGCAGGGAAAAAAAACAAAAAAAAAACAAGATGTACAAGGTAGTTTCCTTCCCCTCTCCCCTCCCCACCCCCGATATCCATTTTGTGTATGGTTGTAATACCTCCCCTCTAACATCCTTTCAACAAACAATAACTTTATCTAAAAAAATCATCCAACTTGCCTGCCACGCCACTCCTCCATCGCCGAATCCGGGAGAGGGGTCCCCCCCCAATGTTTGATCCAGTCCGAGTCCCCAAGTCATTTTACCCCCTCTAGTATCTTGTAAGTTTCCTCCCCTACCCGTTCTGCCTGTTGCTTGGTTGGTCGTCCCTGGATGTCCAGATCGTTAGTGGCCAGCTAAAATCCAATAGTTCCACACCCTGAAAAATTGGTCCTGACTATTCTGTATAAAGGCTATTGTCTCCGACATTTTATAAGTGATTTGAATCTGATCTTTTACTTCCCCCCAAGAGGGTACCCCTGTCTTCCAATGTCTTGCAACACATATTCTGGTTGCTGTACATAGAATGCGAATAAACGTGTTAATAGCTGCATTGAACGGTCTAACCCTGTCATTTAATAGTGCTTGTGAAGCAGAGAGGGAGATAGTTTCAGAAAGTACCTCACTAAGAAGTTCGGATAATTTAGACCATACCTGTTTAACCTGAGAGCAATCCCACCACATATGCATGTATGTACCTGTTTCAGCACAACCTCTATAACACAACTTATTACCTCTTTGGGTGTAATGCGAGGTGATGATAGGGGTGAGATACCATCGAAAGGATGTTTTAATACTATTCTCTCTAAAGTCTGCGCTAGTTAGCCCTTTGCTAGATGTGTATAAAATGGTTTCCCAGTCTTCTAGTTTGTGATTTATATTTAGTTCCTCTTCCCATTTCATCATAACAGATGTTTTAGAGGGAAGTTTAGCCCTCTGTAGTGTTAAATATATTGCAGAGATTGCTTTTTTGGGTCTCTGTGTTGCGTTACAAAAGTATTCAAGGGTAGTTAATCTTGTATCGGATCTAAGCATTCTAAATTTGGTAATAGCTGATGCTACTTGTAAGTATAAAAACCATTGTAACTTTTCTGGTGCAATTTTATCCTGAATTTGTTGGTAGGTAGCTATTTTATTGTTATATAAGAAGTCTGCGACCCTGTATAGTCCTTTGTTTTCCCATTTTCCGATCTGTAAATGAAAGTCTACACTCAAAAGGGTTCTTAGTGGTCTAATCACCGAATCTTTGGGAATTAGGTGTAGCGAGCCGGTTAGCCAAGTCCAGGTCTGTATCATCTCTAATGTGGGTCTTGAGGCAGGTGTATCTTTAACAGGCTGTTTCCACTGTCCCCACAATAAGTCCTCCGGTCGTCTATATCCCGCCATCAAAGTCTCCACCCTCACCCACATTATGTCATCT
Organism: Bombina bombina; assembly: GCF_027579735.1. Taxonomy (NCBI): domain Eukaryota; kingdom Metazoa; phylum Chordata; class Amphibia; order Anura; family Bombinatoridae; genus Bombina; species Bombina bombina. Next base: position 136,481,454 of record NC_069507.1, on the reverse strand, counting down.
GAGTTCTTACTCATCAGGGTGGTTTGCGCTAGTCTAGCTGCCTGGTAATAGTGAGTCAAATTTGGAACCCCCACTCCCCCTAATTGTCTGTGTTGTTGTAGGATGTGCGAGGGGATTCTAGCCTTTTTACTTCCCCTTAAAAATCCATTTGCAACTTTTTTAAGTCAGTTAAGGGTACCCTAATTGGAAGGGCTCTAAAGAGATACAATATTTTGGGGAGAATATTCATCTTTATTGCCGATAGTCGGCCATACCAGGAGAATCCTCCTTTTTTCCATTTGTTAATATCTTTTCTTATCATTTTATATAGGGGGATATAGTTTAACTTATACAAATCTGCTATATTATTTGGTAATTTAACCCCCAAATATTTTATCGCTGCATTGGCCCATAAGAATTCAAAATTAGCTTCTATTAATTTTCGGGTGTGGTCAGGTAGAGCAATGGGAATCGCTTCACATTTCTCAAGGTTGACTTTGTAACCAGACACATCAGAGTATTCCTGTAGAACCCGATATAAGTTGGGAAGTGACATAAGTGGTTTGGTTAATGTGAGAAGCACATCATCTGCAAATAAAGACACCTTGAATTCTTGACCTCCGATTGAGACTCCATGTATATCTGGAGATAAGCGAATAGTCGCTGCTAATGGCTCTATACAAATTGCGAACAAAAGTGGTGAAAGTGGGCAGCCCTGTCGTGTTCCGTTTAAAACCTCTATAAGTTTTGATTGATACCCCGCTATTCTAACATTAGCTGTTGGGTGTGAGTATATACTTCTAATAGCCTGTAGGAACTCTCCGTGGAAACCCAATCTATTTAGTACCTCTAGCATAAAGTTCCAGTCTATCCTGTCAAACGCCTTCTCCGCGTCCAACGAGAGGACCAGAGAAGGCGTTTTTGTTCTGCAGAGGTAATCAACCAGGGAGATCGTGCGCCTTGTATTGTCTGGGGCTTCTCTATCTTGAATGAAACCCACTTGGTCAGGGTGGATCAGGGTTGGTAAGTGTATTTTTAATCTGTTAGCTAGAATTTTGGTAAAAATCTTGATATCCTGATTAATTAATGAGATGGGTCGGTAACTTTGGCATAATTTTGGGTTTCTCCCGGGTTTGGGTATAACTACTATTTTAGCTTGTAAAATTTCTATGGGAATTTCTTTACCTTGCAGAATGTCGTTGCAAAATGAAACTACATGCGGGATTAAAATAGATCTAAATAGTTGATAATATTCACCCGGGAATCCATCTGGGCCTGCCGCTTTCCCTGGTTTAAGTTCCTTTATGGCATTAAGGACCTCCATGGTAGTAACCCCAGCATTTAGCTCTTTACTAATCTCTTTATCTAAAGGGGTAAGTTTAGCTTCATCTAAAAACCTTGTCAAAAGTTGTGTGGTGTGGCTATTTGGTTTTGTTTTTTTACCGTCATATAGACAAGCATAATACTGCGCAAAAGTATCGGCAATCTCTTGGGGGTTTGAGGTATAGGCTCCATCACTTTTTTGGATAAGTGGGATCGTAAAAGATTTGGTCCTTTCCCTCAACTTGTAGGCTAGATATCTGTCCGGCTTGTTAGAATATAAAAAGTAGTGTGATTTTAGTCTATGGGCCGACCTTAAAGAGGTGTCATTCATAATTGTAGCCAATTCTTGCCTTTTAGTTTGTAATTGTTTAAGTGTTTCTAGTGCTAGAGTTTGCTGGTGTGACCTGGAGAGAGTGTCTATCTGTTTTTGTAAGATGTCCGTTTGGAGTCTATTAGCTCTGGTAAGAGCCGTTTTTTCTTTTATGAGTAAGCCTCTTAGATAGGGCTTGTGTGCCGCCCAAATGGTAATTGGGTTGGAGGTCGTCCCTACATTAAAGTCCCAGTATTCTGTTAATGTTTTAGATAAGGACTCACGTGTTTTAGTAACTTTTAATACATACGGATCATAGGTCCAAGAGCGTGTTGCACTAATTTGAAAAGTTTTTTTAAAATCTATTTGGACTATTGAGTGGTCTGACCAAGCGCATGCATGTATCGTGGAGGAGATCAGGTCTGGTATTAAGGTTTGGCTCATATAAATGTAATCCAATTTGGAGTAGGATTTGTGTGCACTGGAGTAATATGTATAGTCGTTGGTCCTACCATATAGAGTGTCCCAGGAATCCAAAACATTATGTTCTAGGAAGACTTCTTTTAGTTTTTTGATTGTGGAGTTATGCCTTAATTGCGATTGAGATAGTGTGGTTTTACTGCTACGTTGGTGTGTATGCATAGAGACATTGAAGTCCCCCCCTAAGATAATTCTAGAGTGTGACCACTGGGTTAACAATTGAGAGATACGGGTAAAAAAGACTGCCTGCGATTCGTTCGGAGCATAAACATTACATAGGACTATCTGTTTATCGTGTATCCTCCCCTGTAGTATCAGAAATCTGCCTTCTGGGTCCCTAATTGTGTCTTCTATTACAAATCCTACCGATTGATGAATTAATATGGATACCCCTCTCTTTTTTTTGTCGAATGTGGAATGGAAATGTTGGGTATATCCTTTGGACCAATATTTAGGTATTACCTCCCTAGTGAAGTGTGTCTCTTGAAGTAGTATAATGTTTGCTTTTAATCTGGTGTATTGGGTCAATGCTGTCCTGCATTTAGCGTCTGTATTGAGGCCTCTGACGTTGTGTGAGATTAGTCGTAGATTGTTAGTCATTACTCACTGTGTCTTTGGTGGGGAACCCCTCCCCCTGGGTCGTTGTTACATTGTTCAGCCAAATAGTCTGCAGGTACTGGTGGAACTGCCTTCCCATGGTAGATGGGATGTATCGGCGAAGGAGGTGGCACGGCAAATGAAAAACAAAAACATAAACATATATATTAGTAAACAATTTAGTTAACCTTCCAACAAAGGTATATCTCATGAGGCTACTGGATCTATATGTCCTGTGTGGAAAGAACAACATCAAAAAAAAGAAGAGAACAACACCCTTAACCCCTCCCCCCCCTGAAAAAAAAAATTCTTATCAAAAGACTTAATCGCATAGTGCAATAACTGTAAGCATTTATACTATAGGAAATTTGGCATCTTACAAACCAGTAGTTATTAGGTACTGAACATGACATGCTAAATTGTCCTTCTGTGTAACTACAGTCCTGAAATGAATCAGCTAATATAGACTGTTCATAGAAAGAGATTGTCAAGGTTTATTTTTTCTCTTGGGAACTCTGGTCCACCTTTGCCTCTGGGTGTGGGATGGGTCCTCTTGTGCATGGGCTAGATCTTCTCTCCCCTTTAGCTGTGGTATTTCTGGCGGTTCTAATTGTAGACTCCGGCATATATCAGGAATTTCTGTGGCTTCTTTGAGGCTCAAGGATCTTCCATTGTGCAATATATAGAGGCAAAAAGGGAAACCCCAACGATATCTGATCTGGTGTTTTCTTAGGAGTGCTGTTAAAGGTCTTAAATAGCTTCTCCTTTGGAGAGTTCGTATGCAAAGGTCTTGATAGAATTGAATTACCATGCCTTGAAACTTAAAAGTGGGTTGTTTCCGTGCCGCTGCAATTATTTCCTCTTTTTCTGGGAATCTAAGAAATTTGACGATAACATCTCTGGGAGGTGCATCGTCTTTGGGTTTAGGTCTTAGGGCTCTGTGTGCCCTTTCCGCTCACTTCTCCAGTAATAGCTTGAAATAGTTGGTGAAGATATATAGGTAGTTCTTCCGTCGAGACTGTTTCTGGAATCCCCTTCAGTCGCAGGTTACACCTGTGACTCCTGTTTTCTAGATCCTCTAGCTTGTCTTGCATCTCATTTACTTCTTGCTGTTGTGTGGAGACCTTTTGTGTTAGATTAGAGAACTCGTCAGTAGTAGAAGCCTCATTTTCCTCCAGGCTAGCTACCCTGGAGCCTAACTCAGAAATTTCTTGCTTTATATCTGCCAAACTAGTTGTAACTGTATTTTGGAAAGCATCTATTTTTTCCCAAAGCTTATCAAAGTTCTTATTGATATCCTGCTTAGATACTAAGGCCTTGAGGTCTGCTCTTGTAGCTGGAATAGCATCTTCATCATTGATCTGTGAGTCTGTCTCAGAGTCATTATCTTCCTCTGTCGCTGCATTTACAGATTCCAGCATCTTCTCACCTCTAGACGGCTTAAAGAAAAGAGAAGCAGTTGCCGGTTTAGATCCCTGAGTGGGTTTGTTCTGCTTTTTAACTGACATGGTGTATGAAGGCAGCTAGTGTGTAGTCAGAATCCAAGAGACAAATCAAGAAGTTATAGCTGAAGTCTTGGTATTAAGGATAAATGTAGTTTAGAGTATAGAGATCCTGCGAATGGTTAAGTGCTAGTGTAGAGGTTTATTGCAAATAAGTAGTTAACAGTTCATTTCCCCACTTGGGCAGATATGCTCTGCTGCTGCAACCTGCTGCTGCAGGGCTTGAATGGTTAATCACTTTTAGGGAATTTTATGTAAAACCTTTCTATTCTCTACTGTAGTTCATCAAGCACTTAAAATAAGAGTCACGTCAGAGCCCATAATAATGTATATGAAATGTTTCCCTCTTGATATGATGCTGATGGGTAGCCAGGATTACAGCAAAAACACAGCCAGCCACATAGCAATTATAGTAGATAATAAACAATGAGAATGTGTGTGAACTGTGTCTTAGTTTCTGTGGGTTTTAGTTTTATTCATTTCTTTGGGAAGCATAATATGGTTTCCTGCTTTAAAATCTTGAATCATCTTGTAAACGTTATGCTGGCATTTTTACTTTTGGGCCTTTTTATGTGAGCAGGGTTTCCTAGATGATTGTGTTCACTTGTATTGAAGACTGGCTTAGTCCTTTTGTGCTCTCATTAAATAGTGGTAATGTCTCTACTATGGCCTTGAGCGAGTGCCATGACTATTCTCATTTGCTGACCCACACTGACAAGCTACGCGGCTCCCAAATCCTCTTACCGCAAATTCATTTGTGAGCTGTTGGCCCTCATGCGTGTCCGTTACCGGAGCGTTTCCTCTACCTTGCAGATGGTATGTAGGGTCAAACCGCTGTGTCCTATTGCTTAGGAGCCCTCTTCTGTGTCTTAGGGCATAAGGGTCTGTTTGAGCGCTCAAGTTGGTTGAATTGAATGGCGCGCTGTCACCCGATAGTAGCTACGCCACGTGGGTAAGATGGCGATCGGCACCTGACTGCTCCATAAAGCTCTGTGGCAAAAAGTTTTTAATAGTGCCTCAAATCGCTCCAGCTAGCTCTTTGATATACCCACTGTAGTCTCCTGAGTGTTCAGTAGCCAGAATTAGGCGTAATTGCCTTTGGATGCCTTCATTTATTACAGTTCAGCACGGAGCTCAATTGCTAAGCTGCCATCTCCCTTCAGCTCCAGGCTCCGCCTCCTCTTTTTCTCCTTTTTATACTGATTAACTTTCTGATTTCACTTTCACTTAGTTTTAATTCCCCTACATTTACTGCTTTCTGTGTTTGACATCTCTTCTTTATTATTGTTTCCATGTGTTTTAATGCTGTCTAACTTTTATTTCTAACCACCATTCTTTATATTTCTGCCATTTTCTGTGTTTAAAGGGACATGAAACCCCAACATTTTCTTTCAGGATTCAGATAGAGCATATGATTTTGAACAACTTTCCTTCTCTAATCTAATTTGCTTTGTTCTCTTATTATCATTTGTTTAAAAAGGATACGTAGGTAAGCGTAGGAGCTGCTGATTGGTGTCTGCCCCTATATACCTCATGTTATTGGCGCACCCAATGCATTCAGCTAGCTCCCAGTGTTGCATTGCAGCTCTTTCAACAAAGGATACCAAGAGAATGAAAGAAATGTGATAATATAGGTACATTGGAAAGTTATTTAAAATTATATTCTCTATCTGAATCATGAAAGAAAAAATTTGGGTTTCATGTCCCTTTAACTAAAAAAAAACTTGCTGGTTGCATAGTAAACAAAATATACATTTTGGTATATACTCAGTTAAATATCATTTATTTTAGGGTAAAATGCACATTATCTCTGATAGGTACTGATGAAGACAATGGGGCCTATTTATTAAACTCATTAGGGACAAGATTCCGGTCCAGCACTGCGGCAAGCGCAGATTTATCATTGTATCTCAACCTAGTCAGATCTGGCAAGGATGACTTAATTCTGCCACCCTTGAGGTTCCAGAGAGTTTAAGTAGCAGTGGTCTAAAGATCACTGGGGTTTAGGAGCTGTGTTCTTGGCTTCATAAATGGAATTTAAAGGGACATAAAACCCAAAAATTTTTGTTTGTGATTTAGATAGATTATACATTTTTAAACAACTTTCCAATTTACTTCTGTTATCATTTTTTCTTAATTCTCTTGGTATATTTTATATAAGAAACAGCATTGCACTCCTGGGAGCTAACGGAAAATAATTCTAAACCAATAAGAATGGACATACAAGTTCAGCCACCAATCAACAGCTATCTCCAAGCTACTGAGCCTATCTATATATGTTTTTCAACAAAAGATACAAAGAGAATGAAGAACATTTGATAAAATAAAGTTGTTTAAAATTGTATGTTCTATCTGAATCATGAAATACATTTTCTTTCAAGTAATTGGCAAGAGTCCATGAGCTAGTGACGTATGGGATATACATTCCTACCAGGAGGGGGCAAAGTTTCTCAAACCTCAAAATGCCTATAAATACACCTCCCACCACACCCACAATTCAGTTTTACAAACTTTGCCTCCTATGGAGGTGGTGAAGTAATTTTGTGTTTGTTTTTTCTTCTATAGAGTACAGTGTTTGTCAGAGGGATGTGAAGAGAGTATCACCTATTGATTTAATGTTTTTTCTCATGGGAAATCTTTTCAAGGGTTCTCTGTTATCGGTCATAGGGATTCATCTCCTACCTCCCTTTTCAGATCGACGATATACTCTTATATACCATTACCTCTGCTGATAGTTTTCAGTACTGGTTTGGCTATCTGCTATATGTGGATGGGTGTCTTTCGGTAAGTATGTATCATTGTTTAAGACACTCTCACCTATGGTTTGGCGCTTTATGTATTAATATAAAGTTTTAAATATATGTATTTTACTTATATTTGCCATGAGTCAGGTCTATGTATATTTCCCTTTGCAGTCTAAACAGTTTCAGTATAGGAATCATGTTTGGGAAGTTTATTTAAACTTTTTTTCTTACCTGGGGTTGTTTTTCAATTTTTTCGCGGGCAAATCTAGGCTCACGAGGACGCAAAATGCTGTTTTTTATTGCGTCATTCTTGGTGCAAATTTTTTGGGCGTAAAGTTGCACCTTTGATGGCACAAATGTTGTAATTTCTTGCATCTTTGTTGACGCTAGTTGTTTTGGCGCGAAATCACGTTTGTTATGATGCGAGTTGTGTCATTTCCTGGTGTTGGTTTTGCGGCAAATTTTTTTTTAACTTCCTTTTGTGTAACGAGTCATTCTTGGCACCAAAATTTTGTTATTTTACCCCTCTCCCTCTATTGCTCACTGTTTTCATGAATTTTGAAAGCTATTATGCCTGCTTTTTTATTTTATTTTTTGTTTTTAAAAATACTATCTTTATTTTTCTATCTACTGAAACTGTTACATTGTGGAAATTGAATGTTTTGCCTAATGTTACATAGTAACATAGTAGATGAGGTTTTAAAAAGACCGAAGTCCATCGAGTTCAACCTATACAAATCTAAAATATATACAAAAAGTTCCAGTTAAGATTAAATAATCCCACTAAAAGGTGACCCATTTAATACTAGCAATCATATCCATGAATTTTGTTTATAGACAGAAATGTTTCCAAATATTTTTTAAATGTATCTAGGGTATTGGCATTCACTACCTCCTTTGGTAATGAGTTCCACAATTTTATTGCTCTTTCAGTGAAAAAACGTTTAAATCTCCTTTCCTCCAACCTTAAATTGTGACCTCTGGTCACAAACAATTTTCTTAGAATAAACAGAGCTTCTGCCATCTCTGTATATGGGCCTTGAATATATTTATATAAAGTAATCATGTCACCTCTCAAGCGCCTTTTTCCTCAAAGAAAACAGACCCAGTTTGGCTAGCCTCTCCTCATAGGTTAATTTCTCCAATCCCCTTATTAGCTTTGCGGCCCTTCTCTGAACTTTTTCTAGTTCTGCAATATCTTTTTTTGCGATTGGTCCCCAGAACTGCACTCCATACTCAAGGTGAGGTCTTACCAGGGCTTTATATAGTGACAGAATTATGCTTTCCTCCCTTGAGTCAATGCCTCTTTTAATACATGCTAGTATCTTATTAGCCTTTGAAGCTGCTGCCCTGCATTGTGCACCCATCTTTAGCTTGTTATCTATTACTACCCCCAAATCCCTTTCCTCCTGTGTCTTGTCCCATTTAAATAATACGTTGCCTGTTTATTTTTACTTCCAAAATGTAGAACCTTGCATTTTCCCGTATTAAATCTCATTTTCCATTTACTTGCCCATACTTCTAATTTTTGCAGGTCCCTTTGTAATGAAAGTTCATCCTGCGCTGACCTAATGACATTACTTAACTTAGTATCATCTGCAAAAATAGAGATGTCGCTATTTAATCCTAGCTCGAAGTCATTTATAAAAAATATTAAAAAGAATAGGGCCCAGCACTGATCCCTGGGGTACTCCACTGATTACCTTTGTCCAATCTGAGCATGATCCATTTACTACTAGTCGTTGTTATTTTTCTGTTACATTTTGCAAGATGTCTCATTCTGATCCTGACTCTGATGTTACTGTAGAAACTATGATGCCCTGAAACACAATTCTATAAAGCTAGCAGCTAGATTATGAGTTTTTCGTTTTGAGCTGTGCGGTGCTAACGAGCAGTTTTCTCTCACTGCTCACTTACCTACAGCGCTGGTATTATGGGTTTTTACAAACCCGGCGTTAAAAGGCTAGAAGTGAGCGTTGAGCAAAATTTTGCTCCTTACAGCACTCCAATACCAGCGCTGCTTAAGTCAGCGGTGAGCTGGTCGTACGCGCTCGTGCATGATTTCCCCATAGGAATCAACGGGGAGAACCGGCCAAGAAAAAGACTAACACCTGCAAAAAAAGTAGCGTCAAACTCACTAACGCAGCCCCATTGATTCCTATGGGGAAACACATTTTATGTTTACACCTAACACCCTAACATGAACCCTGAGTCTAAACACCCCTAATCATACACTTATTAACCCCTAATCTGCCGTCCCTGACATCGCCGACACCTGCATTATATTTTTTAACCCCTAATCTGCCGCTCCGGACACCGCCGCCACCTACATTATAGTTATGAACCCCTAATCTGCTGCCCCCAACATCGACGCCACCTACTTTATATTTATTAACCACTAATCTGCCGCCCCCAATGTCGCTGCAACCTACCTACACTTATTAACCCCTAATCTGCTGCCCCCAATGTTGCCGCCGCTATACTAAATGTATTAACCCCTAAACCTAAGTCTAACCCTAACACCCCCTAACTTAAATATAATTTAAATACATCTAAATAAAATTACTTTAAAATTAAATACTTACATATAAAATAAACCCTAAGCTAGCTACAATATAACTAATAGTTACATTGTAACTGGCTTAGGGTTTATTTGTATTTTACAGGCAAGTTTGTATTTATTTTAACTAGATAGAATAGTTATTAAATAGTTATTAACTATTTACTAGCTACCTAGCTAAAATAAAGACAAAAGTACCTGTAAAATAAAACCTAACCTAAGTTACAATAACACCTAACCTTACACTACAATTAAATAAATTAACTAAATTAAATACAATTACCTAAATTAAATTAGCTAAAGTACAAAAAACCCCCACTAAATTACATAAAATAATAAACAAATTACAGATATTTAAACTAATTACACCTAATCTAATAGCACTATCAAAATAAAGAAGCCCCCCCAAAATAAAAATAAAAAACTAACCTAAACTAAACTATTAATAGCCCTTAAAAGGGCCTTTTGCGGGGCATTGCCCCAAAGTAACCAGCTCTTTTACCTGTAAAATACAAACAACCCCCCAACAGTAAAACCCACCACCCACACAACCAACCCCCCAAATAAAATACTATCTATAAAAACCTAAGCTCCCCATTGTCCTGAAATGGGCATTTGAATGGGCATTGCCCTTAAAAGGGCAGTTAGCTCTTTTGCGGCCCAAACCCTAATTTAAAAAAATAAAACCCACCCAATACACCCTTAAAAAAACCTAACACTAACCCCCTGAAGATCGACTTACAGTTCTGAAGACCTGACATCCATCAAGCGGCAGAAGTCTTCACCCAACTGGGCCGAAGTCCTCAACTAAGCTGGGAGAAGTCTTCATCCAAGCCGGGCGAAGTGGTCCTCCAGATGGGCAGAAGTCTTCATCCAGACGGCATCTTCTATCTTCATCCATCCGATGCGGAGCGGCTCCATCTTCAAGACATCCGGCGTGGAGCATCCTCTTCAAACGATGGCTTCTTACTGAATGACGGTTCTTTTAAGTGACGTCATCCAAGATGGCGTCCCTTAGATTTCGATTGGCTGAAAGAATTAAGGTAGAAAAAATCCTATTGGCTGATGCAATCAGCCAATATGATTGAAGTTCAATCCTATTGGCTGATCCAATCAGCCAATAGGATTGAGCTTGCATTCTATTGGCTCTTCCAATCAGCCAATAGAATGCAAGCTCAATCCTATTGGCTGATTGCATCAGCCAATAGGATTTTTTCTACCTTAATTCCGATTAGCTGATAGAATTCTATCAGCCAATTGGAATCTAAGGGACGCCATCTTGGATGACGTCACCTAAAGGAACCCTCATTCAGTAAGAAGCCGTCGTTTGAAGAGGATGCTCCGTGCCGGATGTCTTGAAGATGGAGCCGCTCTGCGTCGGTTGGATGAAGATAGAAGATGCCGTCTGGATGAAGACTTCTGCCCCTCTGGAGGACCACTTCGCCCGGCTTAGATGAAGACTTCTCCCGGCTTTGTTGAGGACTGCGGCCCGGTTAGATGAAGACTTCTTCCGCTTCCTTTAGGATGGTTGTCTGGTCTTCAGAACTATAAGTCGATCTTCAGGGGTTAGTGTTAGGTTTTTTTAAGGGTGTATTGGGTGGGTTTTATTTTTTAGATTAGGGTTTGGGCTGCAAAAGAGCGAACTGCCCTTTTAAGGGCAATGCCCATCCAAATGCCCTTTTCAGGGCAATGGAGAGCTTAGGTTTTTTTAGATACTATTTTATTTGGGGGGTTGGTTGTGTGGGTGGTGGGTTTTACTGTTGGGTGGGTTGTTTGTATTTTTTTACAGGTAAAAGAGCTGATTTCTTTGGGGCAATGCCCCGCAAAAGGCCCTTTTAAGGGCTATTGGTAGTTTAGTTTAGGCTAGGGTTTTTTTTTATTTTGGGGGATTTTTTTTTATTTTGATAGGGCTATTAGATTAGGTGTAATTAGTTTAAATATCTGTAATTTGTTTATTTTCTGTAATTTAGTGGTGTTGTTTTGTACTTTAGCTAATTTAATTTAATTTAGGTAATTGTATTTAATTTAGTTAATTTATTTAATTATGGTGTAGTGTTAGGTGTTTTTGTAACTTAGGTTAGGTTTTATTTTACAGGTACTTTTGTCTTTATTTTAGCTAGGTAGTTATTAAATAGTTAATAACTATTTAATAACTATTCTACCTAGTTAAAATAAATACAAACTTGCCTGTAAAATAAAAATAAACCCTAAGCTAGATTCAATGTAACTATTAGTTATATTGTAGCTAGCTTAGTGTTTATTTTATAGGTAAATATTTAGTTTTAAATAGGAATAATTTAGTTAATTATAGTATTTTTTATTTAGATGTATTTAAATTATATTTAAGTTAGGGGGTGTAAGGGTTAGGGTTAAACTTAGGTTTAGGGGTTAATACATTTAGTATAGTGGCGGCAACCTTGGGGGCGGTAGATTAGGGGTTAATAAATGTAGGTAGGTGTCGGCGATGTTAGGGACGGCAGATTAGGGGTTAATAATATTTAATTAATGTTTGCGAGGCGGGAGTGCGGCGGTTTAGGGGTTAATATGCTTATTATAGTCGCGGCGATGTCTGGAGCGGCAGATTAGGGGTTACAAAATTTATTATAGTGTTTGCGATGCGGGAGGGCCTCGGTTTAGGGGTTAATAGGTAGTTTATGGATGTTAGTGTACTTTTTAGCACTTTAGTTATGAGTTTTATGTTACGGCGTTGTACCATAAAACTCTTAACTACTGACTTTTAAATGCATTAGGACTCTTGACGGGGTAGGGTGTACCGCTCACTTTTTGGCCTCTAAGGACAAACTCGTAATACCGGCGCTATGGAAGTCCCATTGAAAATAGACTTTATGAAGTTTACGTAAGTCGGTTTGTGGTAAGGCCAAAAAAGTGTGCGGTGACCCTAAACCTTCAAGACTCGTAATAGCAGCGGGCGTAAAAAAGCAGCGTTAGGACCTGTTAACGCTGCTTTTTTACCCTAATGCACAACTCGCCGTAGGTGTGTTCTTTTCATTATTAAGCTGTTGTTATTTACTTCAGCTCAATTATGTGGCATTTATTTATCATATTAAAATGTTTCTGTATGTACAATGACATTTACTGTTTTTACTTACTTAGTTCATGTACTTGATATCATCTGCAAACATCACATGTAATTGCTTTTATCATAAAAGGTTATGACTGCTATAATGCCTTTGAGGCCCATTTATCAAGCTCCAGATGGAGCTTGAGGGCCCGTGTTTCTGGCGAGTCTGAAGACTCACCAGAAACAGCAGTTATGAAGTGGCGGTCTAAAGACCACTGCTCAATAACCCTGTCTGTCTGCTCTGAGCAGGTGGACAGGAATCGCCACAATTCAACCAGATCGAGTACAATCAGGTTGATTGACACCCCCCTGCTGGTGGATAATTGGCCGCGAGTCTGCAGGGGGCAGCGTTGCACCAGCAGCTCTTGTGAGCTACTGGTGCAATGCTGAATACGGAGAGCATATTGCTCTCCGCATTCAGCGATGTCTGTCGGATCTGATCCGCACTGTCGGATAAGGTCTGACAGACGTTTGATAATTCGGCCTCTTTAAGTAAACATACAAGGTTTTTTCAAAATTGTTAAGATTTAATTAATTTTGTTCTTAACAACAGCGTACTTAAGTTTATTCTACTGATGAAGGTTTTCTTTGGCTCAAAGGATCCTGTATCAGAGACAGTTTTGTTAAAAATTCTCCTTATTTTTCATTTGAACATTCTTTGTTCTTTGTTTAGCTTTTAGGAGCCTTGTCCTCCTATTAACTATGTTATTTTAAAATCTAGATTTTGAGATTTTAACTTGCTCCTGATGTTTTTTCCTATTCAAGATACTACCTGTATTATGTTCTAAAGAATGGTTTATCCTGATTATCTTTTGGGACTGTACTACTATTTCTATGGAAATTGATACTTATTTTTAGGATTCTTTAGAGTTTGAATATAACCTTAGTAGAGCATATTCACGTACTGTTTATATTTTTAGCTCAGCTTTATCTGTGGCTGACATTACTGTTCTTTCAACCTTTTTGTTGTTGAACAGTTAGCATAAGCAGTTTCAGATTCTCAAGTATATAACTCTGTTTATTTACTTCTGATATATTCATTTTATTATGTTTACTATAACTATTATTATGATTTCAAATATATTTTATTATCTCTAGCGTGTTAGGATAATAATTTGTTTGATTTCTATTATTAGAGTCTTTTCTGCCCTACTTTTAGACCGGTGATGTAGATCAGTTGGTGAATGTCCTAACTACAAACGCTTGTTCTAGATCCAAGGGTCATAAATATATACCCCGGCAGGGTTAATAAAGCCCTTCAGCCTTTTTTATGTCAATTTATTGTGAATCATTTACTTGGGTAATAATAACAACTGTTTTTATCAGTTGCTAATTTGGTTAACTCTGAGTGCAAGCACTGAAAAAGCGTTTTTTGTTTCCTTCTGGGAGAAAAACGCTATGTAATTACAAGTTATTAGACTGCATGAAGGTGCGGTTCTCAAACCAGTGTGGGGGGGGGGGGGGGCAGATTAAATTGGTTTTGGATGAATTCAATCCAAAATCTATATTATTCTTAGGGTCTGAATAGATTTTTAGAATGAGTCCTTCTATGGGAAGATTCTTTCTTTCTCGTACACTCTGTGAATCTTTTTCAGGAGTGATTATACCAGTTCTTCAGTAGGAACAGGGATTGGGTTTCTATTCCATTCTATTCTTTGTCCCAAAGAAGAAAGGTTTATTCAGTTCAATCTTGGATCTGAAGACTTTATATTGTTTTGTAAGAGTCTCAACTTTCAAGTTGGCGACCATAAGGACTATTATGCCTTTTGTTCAGCAAGGTCATTTCATGTCCACTCAATTATACAGGACGTTTATACTCAAATTTTAGTTCATTCAGACCACTTTTTGTTTCTGAGATTCTCTTTTTTAGATAAGCTTTACCAATTTGTCACTTTTCCATTTGGTCTAGCGACAGCTTTATGAATCTTTCAAAGGTTCTGTGTGCCCTTCTTTCTGTAATAAGACAGTAGGATATTGTGGTGTTTCCTTATTTAGATGGTATCTTGGTATTAGCTTAATCTTTTCTTTTATTAGAATCTCTCATTAATCAACTAGTTTTGTTTCTTCAAGACATAGTTAGAGGATTTAATTTACCTAAGAGTTAGTGATACATTTAGACAAGGGTCACCTCTTTTTGGGTTTCTAGATGGATTCTGTGTTCATGACTTTGTCTTTATTGGTGTTAGCCTGTCTAACTTACAGTCTAGAACATTCCATTCAGTGGCTATGTGCATGGAAGTTTTAGTTCTCATAACTGCAGCATCAGACGTGGTTCCCTTTGCTCGTTTTTCATCTGAGACCTCTTTTGCTTTGCATACTGAATCAATGGTGCAGGGATTGTTTTTAGATATCACAGTTGATATTCTTAAATCCCAACACTCAACTCTCTCTGATTTGGTGATTAGACTATCATCATTTTATTCAGGGGGCCTCCTTTTGTTCGTCCTTCCTGGACTGTATTCTTAATGGATGCAAGTCTTACAGGTTGGCGAGCTGTCTGAGGGTCTCTGACCACACAAGGGGTTTGGAAACTTAAAGAGGCAAGGTTTCCAATCGATATTTTAAAACTCCGTGCTATTTTCAGAGCTCTTTCAGGCTTGGCCTCTTTTAGGAGAGAACTTTCCATTTTGCTTTCAGACAGACAATATCACAACTGTGGCATATGTCAATCATCAAATAGGGACTTGCAGTTCCTTAGCAAATAAGAAGTATCTTGAATACGTTCTTAGGTGGAATTAATCTCCTGTCTAATTTCTACAATCTATATATCTCAGGTTTAGACATTTGGGAGGTGGATTATCTCAGCCGTCAGTCTTTACATCCAGTAGAGTGGTATCTCTATACAGATGTGTTTTCTTAATTTCCCACGTACCTGTTCAGGACCAGGGATCATCAGGCAGAAATGGTGATGCATTATCAGTGTCTTTGTTTTGCAACCTGGCTACATCTTTCCGCCTCTGTTTTTTTCTTCCAAGGGTGATCTCCAAGATCATATTGGAACAGTCTCATGTGTTTCTAATAGCATCAGCATAGCCTCACAGCTTTGGTATGTGGATCTTGTCCGGATGTCCAGTCACCATCCTTTGCCGCTTTTTCTTTGACCAGCCCTCTTGTTTCAGGGGCCATTTTTCCATCAGGATCTCAAATTACTAATTTGAAGGTATGGAAATTGATTAGTGTTTGGTCATAGAGGTTTCTTTGACTCAGTTTTTATCACTATATTGCAGGCTTATAAGTCTGTTTCAAGGAACATGCATTATCAGGTTTGGAAAACCTATATTTTATGGTGTTCTTCTCATAAATTCTCTTGGCATTCTTTTAGAATTCGTAGTATTTTTCAGTTTCTTCAGGATGGTTTGGATAAGTTTGCAGATTTTTTGAAGGGACAAAAATCTGTTCTGTTTTATTTCCTAGAAAGATTGTTTAAACTTCCTGATATTCACTGTTTTGTTCAGGCTTTGGTTTGTATCAAGCCTGTTCATTTATTAATTTTCCTTTTTGGAGTCTTAATTTGGTTTAAGGATTTTGCAGCCTCTTTCTTTTGAGCCTATATTTTCTTTGAAGATTATCTACTTTCTTGGAAAGTGTTGTTTCTTTTGGCTATCTCTTCTGCTAGAAGAGTTTCTGATTTATCCGCTCTTTCTTGTGTGTCTTATCTGATTTTTTCATCTAGATAAGTTGTTTTGTGGACTTCTTTTTTTCCTAAGGTTGTGAATTTGAACAACATTAGTAAAGACATTGTTGTTCCTTCTTTGTGTCCTAAGAATTCTTTGAGAGTTCTTTACATTCTTTGGATGTAAACCTCTGCTATTTCTTTGACATCCTGGTTAAAGCTTTTGTTTCTTAAGGCTTATTTGGAGGCAGGACAGGCTCTGCCTCAGAGATTTACAGCTCATTCTACTAAGTTCATTTCTTGGCCTTTTTCAGAATGAAGCTTCAGATGATCGAATTTGCGAAGCAGTAATTTGGTCTTCTTTGTATACTTTTCTTGTTTTTACCATTTTGATGTATTTGCTTTTTCTGAAGCAGTCTTTGGTAGAAAATTTCTTCAGGCAGCTGTCTCAGTTTGATTCTACTTCTTTTGATTTCAGTTTTTTTTTTTTAAGAAAAACTTAATTATTTTGTGGATTTAATTTCTCAGTGGAAATAACTTGTTATTCTATCCCTCCCTCTCTAGTCACTCTTCTGTGGACTTCCACACCTTGGGTATTTCTATCCCATACGTCACCAGCTCATGGACTCTTGCCAATTACATGAAAGAAAACATAATTTATGTAAGAACTTACCTGATAAATTCATTTCATTCATATTGGCAAGAGTCCATGAGGCCCACCCTTTTTATGGTGGTTATGTTTTTTTGTATAAAGCACAATTATATTTCTGGTTCCTCTTTTTGTATGCTTTATTACTCCTTTTGTTATCACCTCACTACTTGGCTATTCATTAAACTGACTTGTGGGTGTGGTGAAAGGTGTATTTATAGTCATTTTGAGGTTTGGGAAACTTTTTCCTCCTCCTGGTAGGATTGTATATCCCATACGTCACTAGCTCATGGACTATTGCCAATATGAAAGAAATGAATTTATCAGGTAAGTTCTTACATAAATTATGTTTTTTTGGTTTCATGTCTCTTTAATGACCTCCTTTCCTATCTATTAGAGATTGCCATGATAACACACATACAATGCATTTTGTTTTTGCTTCCAGTACATATGAAATGCATCCATTTAAGATAATTAAATGGACATGAAACCCAATTTTTTTTCTTTCATGATTCAAATAGAGTATGTGATTTTAAACAACTTTTCAATATACTTGTATTACCTAATTTGTTTTGTTCTTTTCATATCCTTTGTTAAAAAGGATACCCAGTTAGGCAACAAAGAATACAAAGAGAATAAAGCTAATTAGATAACAGAAGTTCTTAAAGGGACAGTCAACACCAGAATTTTTGTTGTTTAAAAAGATAGCTAATCGCTTTATTACCCATTCCTAAGTTTTGCATAACCAACACAGTTATAATAATACAAATTTTATCTCTGTAATTACCTTGTATCTATGGCTCTGCAAACTTTTGACAGACTTGCATTTTAGCCAGTCAGTGCTGACTCCTAGGGAACTTCACGTGTGTGAGCTCCATGTTATCTATATGACACACATGAACTAATGCCCTTTAGTGGTGAAAATCTGTCAAAATGCGTTCAGATTAGAGGTGAACTTCAAGGTCTAAGAAATTAGCATATGAGCCTACCTAGGTTTAGCTTTCAACTAAGAATATGAGGAGAACAAAGCAAAATTGGTGATAAAAGTAAATTGGAAAGTTGTTTAAAATTACATGCCCTAGATCCGGTGGGAGGAGTGTAAGGTCATGCAAACACTTACTTCGTGTTTTCTTGTGAGCTATTGGCAGTGGGAAATCGTGCCGAACACCCTAGACCTTGGGCAGCTCACTTAAGCAAATTGTATCCGGCTACCGGTTCTCCAACAGTGCCAATTCATTGCACTGAGCTGTACTTGCCAGCAGACTGATGGTCCGAATATATCATATAAGCCTAAAGACCTAGTCCTTTGCTACAGATTTAGCACCTTTTACTGTCCCGAGGAAAAAGGGTCATTACCCAAAAAATAAAAGCACTCCTCCCATAGACGCTGTGAGAGGAGCGTAGGATTGATTCTACACACAGCCTACCAGCCTTGCATTTTCTCTAAAGTTTGCCGACATCTGTAAACACTCTGTGTGCCTCAGGAGCCGTAATCTTACGGTTAAAATCCTTTCAACATGGCCACTTAATTCACTTTGAACTTACCTGCATGGTGGCAGATACTTGGCTGTGTATCCCTGCTCCCCTTGGAGAATAGGTGTAGACGGGCTGGTTGCAAGTGTGCCTGGGAGGCTCTTGACTTGGGCGGTTTGTGATTAGGTGGATCCGACTGACTCTTCCTTTGCTTGGTGGCCCGGCTCCGGCTTGCAGAGTGGCACTTCTTGATTCTTTGTGGCCGGGCTTGCATGAGGCATAGTCACCTGCAGCGTGTTCTATAATGGGGCTGACATTGAGTGGCGTAAGAAATTACCGATATAAGGATCGGTCCTTCTACGGGTGCCTGAGAGATCCATCTATGACCTAAAGAGTTGCAGCACCTACTCCTCCTGGGGAATCACTTGCGAAGAGCAGTGATTTCTCCTCGAGCACAACACTGGTTACAGCAACAAACCCCCACGGACAGGGGTCAGGTACTTTACTATGTTTAGGAGAGTTCTTCTCCATATTGAATAAGTTTGCCCCGGACTTGACAGGGCCGGCACATAAAAAATTATTGTCATCTCAGACTGCACGAAAAATTAACAGGCAAGCGTGTGGCAGAGGCTTGTCAGCCAAAATCTCAGACTGAGCTGATACAACGTATAAAATACCATCTTACTTATAGGAAAATAATATGTTACTTCTTTTTAGATACATTATATCTACGATCTTGTCTGACATTTACTTTTTTTTCTTTTTTTTTGTTTCTTCTCTGCTACTATATAAATCATCTTATGAAAACGGCCTTGACTCCAGGTGTTGATGAAAAGGCTTTAGTTTGTTAATAGGGTCATTTTAGCTCTATGAAAAAAACTTATTAAATTTTCTCTATATCAGAAATAGTAGTATAATTAGATAAAGGCTAATTTAGATTATAAGTAAATCGTAGTCAGGAACTACAAATTTTTTGCCACTTGGTTCTTACTCTAAGAAATAATAGAATTGGTTAAATCAATCTACTAGATAAGGCTATATATAGTATAAAATTTATTGTTTATTTTAAAAGGTTATTCTGAACGTATAAGACTCTAATTTTGGTCTGTGGGATCTTAACTAGTGAAACTGATAGTAGCACTGGCTAAGCTATATATTTTTTTTGACTGTCTAAAACTGCTTTTGCACCCTAAATTTCAGAAATATTGTTTTTCTTTGGTTGAATTGTCTGTATAGAAGTTGGGGCCTAACTTAACAAGCGGGGAAGGAAGGGAAGGAAAAAGAGAGAAAAATAAGGAGGAAAAAAAAAGGGAAAAAAAGAGAGAAAAAGGGCAAAGTTTAAGTAGTATCCTGCTGGGATTTTTCTTTTACCTGTCAATATAGTTGATCAAGGATAAGTTTATGTAACCAGCAATTGTTAGGTAAAAAGTATATCATTTTTTCTTCTTTTTTTTACAAGGGTACCCTAATTGGAGAAACCCTACAGGCTTCTGTGGACACTAAAACAAAAACAATTTGCTAATTTTTAAATTTGAATAAGAATTTTTGGTTTCAATAAAATATATCTCACAAAATAATTAATTGTACACTCCTTCACCTACACACCCCCTCCCCTTTTTCTCCCCCCACGACTCACCTTCCGGGGTCTTTCCCCTTAACCATTTTTTTCCCCTTCCTCGGAAGATTTTCTTTTTTGGGGTCACAATTACCCCACACTTTTATTGCACAATCACTGGCACATGGATAATTTTTTTTCCCACTCATGCAAAAACTCCCCCCTCTATCATGGCAGTGAGGCAAAGGGAAAAAAAATAAGGCCAAACCAGAAACCATGGTAGACATTAATTCCACTATAGCATTAATACTTCACAGATAAATGAATCAATAGATTTACAAGCATTAGTTACAAGTATATCTGAAGCCTTGACACCTAAATTTAATGTTCTCAAAAATGAAATCAAACAAGATATTCATGCATTAACAACTGAAATCCGCCAGTTTTCAAACAGATTAACTGAGGCAGAACAGAGAATCTCCGACCTAGAAGACACTATGATAGGCCACAATTCTAAGATAGACACTATAAATTCTAAACTTATAAAAGCCCAGCTAAAATTAGAAGATCTAGAGAACCGTGCTAGGCGTAACAACTTCAGAGTGATAGGGGTACCCGAAGAAAAACAATACGAAGATCTCTATAAACTACTAACAGTAACAATACCACAACTCTTACAAATCCCTCAATCACATCCACAAATAGTTTTAGAGAAAGCCCATAGGTTGGGATGGCAAATCCCTGAGAGAGAGAATTCCAGACCCAGACCAATTATAGCTAAAACACTAAACTATCAAGATAAACTTCTATTACTACAACATTTAAAAAAAAAAAAAAAACAGCCTATATTTCTTGGGGGAGCTAAAATAATGCTCTTCCAGGACTTTTCAGCAGAAACATCAGCTAAGAGGAGGGATCTGGCCCCAATATGCACTAAATTAATAAAGCAGGGCCACCAAGCTACTCTTATATATCCAGCTAGATAGAAAATAACAGTTGAAAACCACACGCATTTTTTTTAATCTGCTAGGGATGCAGAAAAATTCATAAGTCAAAAAATTCATAAGTCAACAATTCCCCTCGGAACAAGATAGGGACCATACCTAGTATCCACTTAAGCACCCAATAATTAATTTGGGCTGTTTGTGTGGCCCTGACAAGCCCATGGACCATTGATGGGAATTTTTGTAAAAAAAAAATTTTGTCTCGTTCTGTCCTGTTTCATTTTGCCCCCGTGGAGGGAGGGGTCTTCCTTCCTTTTTTCTCTTTCACTGATTTATTTTTCTTACTTTTAAGATGATAGATATGACAACTGGTTTTAAGTTAGCATCTTGGAATATTGGGGGTATTACATCGCCTATTAAACGCATAACAACATCCTACATACTAACGCAGACCCAGAGGGGAGGTTTTTAATGGTAAAAATTAAAATAGCCAAGACATTATACACATTATGTAACATCTATGCCCCCAATGTTTTCAGTTTCCCCTTTTGGGAAACACTTCAAGCTAATATCATGACTTATGCGGAGGGTTATCTAATATTTGGAGGGGATTTTAATATGGCACCCCAATACCCCTTAGATAGATTAAGACAAAATAACTCCTCTCTTAGAACCAAAAGAGACAATTTAGAATACAAAATGTTCCTTAGACTCTGTCAGAGCCTTAGGGTTAGAGATATATGGAGGTCACAAAACCCGAACTCTAGAGACTTTACATGCCTTTATAAGGCACACAAGTCATTATCAAGGATTGATTTATTCCTTCTAGATGAAAGGTTATGCAAACTAAGATTGGTCGTTGGAATTCTTCCTATATGTATCTCAGACCATGCCCCTGTCTTTCTTGACTTTCAGTCTAGTGATTCAAACTCAGGGAAAAGGAAATTCTGAAGTTTGTTTCTAATACATATAACTCCTATCTTCTAGAAAAAACGCCCGGGAGCTGGGCATGATAAACTCAAGCATTAAAGGAAAGGGATTCCTTTTTTTATATAGCACATCTCAGAAAGATCTGAAATTTCAAGCTAAACTCTATAGACACGGAAGTAAAACAGAAAAACTTCTCGCAAGATTAGTTAAAAGGGATAAAGGCTCACCGATTATTGATTATTTGCAGGTAGATGCCAAAACTTTAACAACATCAGAAGAACTTATGCAAACCTTCTCAAAATATTATCCGGACCTGTATTCCCTGAAAATTTCTAATTCTTCCGAGCGTGAGAACTTTTGGAGTAAAATCGCTTTCCAGACTTTACCATCGAATTTAGTTGAAACTCTTGATCTTCCTATTTCTGAGCTTGAAGTGATTAGAAAAATCCAAGATCTCTCCTTGAACAAAGCTTCTTGCCCAGATGGTCTCCCCAATGAATTTTATAAAATGTTATCTCTGACAATTTCGCCATATTTATCTTCTGTGTATAATGATATTTACATAAAGGGTAAAATTCCCTCACCTAGTTTCGCAGCATTGTACACTACCCTAATTCTTAAACAAGGGAAGGATCCTGATAAAAAAGAATCATATAGGCCCATAGCCTTGTTGAACGTGGATTATAAGATAATGGCTTCTATTTTAGCATTGAGGCTTCAAGCACTTCTCCCTAATATCATTCATAAGGATCAGGCAGGCTTTATGTTCAAACGAAACTCCTCAGCTAAAATAATTGAAGTGTTTCTCACTATAGACTACTTCAAAACTAGGGAAGGAATGGAGAGGGGGGGGAGGGGGGACATCCCTGATTCAGCAATCATTTCGATAGATGCTGAGAAAGCTTTTGACTCAGTTCACTATGACCATTTGCTACATTCTCTTCAACAATTAGGCTTTCACGGCAACTTTCTCAAATTTGTTAATAATTTACACAGTTCACTAGGATGTTAGTTAATGGTCTGATTTCTTCAGATATTTTCCTCAGAAGAGGAACTCGTCAGGGGTGTCCTCTTTCTCCCCTCCTCTTTAACATTTCTATAGAACCTTTAGCTATCTGCATTAAGATCGGCAAGAAAGAGATGAAAATAGCATTATACGCCGATGACATTCTTATATATATTACAAACACCTCTACTAACATCCCTAAACTATTATCTATCATCGATCAATTTGGCCCTTTCTCTGGTTATAGGGTGAATACTACAAAATCTGAACTTCTCTGGATTAAGCAATCCAACGATTCTCTTGTGAATATACCATTTAGGGTAGTTGCTGGTTCCTTTAGGTATCTGGGTATTGCGATTTCTTCCAATCCGGCTACTTGGTATAATCTTAACATCCTTCCAGTATTGAATAAAATCAAGGAGAGTCTGAAAAACTGGCAAAATCTTCCTCTTTCCTTATCAGGTCACATAGCCCTTTATAAAATGGTCTGCCTTCCTAAAATATTATATGTCCTACAAAACACCCCCTTGATTCTCAAAGGAAAATATGTTTTAATATTTAACTCGGTTCTGAGAAAATGTATCTGGCAAAACAAAAACCCAGAATTTCCTTATCTAAACTTTCCCTTCCTAGAAAATTCATGGGGCTAGCCCTACCGGATATCAAGATATATAATTATGTCTTTTTGGTGCGCCTGATCATGGACTGGATCTTCGAGAGAGATTATGATACTGATAATGTACTGGAGAAAAGTGTAATTTATCCATTTGCCCCTGTAGCAATTATTCATTGTACATCTAGTTTATTACCCAGAGAGGTGAAAAAAATGAGAACTATGATTAACCAACTCCAGGCTTGGTGGAGAGTTGGCAAACTCCTTAACTCAGAACATAGGGTATCTAAATTTATGCCATTTTTAGGTAATCCTCAATTCCAAGATGGACTCCAATCATCACCCTTTCAGGGATGGAATGCTTTGGGTTTAAGCAAAGTTTCCCAAACACTGGATTTCGACAGGAGATGTATAAAAACCTTTGGCTCTCTAAGAGAGGAGTTTAATCTTCCCCATCAAGATTTCTTCACGTATTTACAAGCAAGGCATTTTGCCCTGAGTTTAATAAATAATTTCGGTTGGAATTGGACACTGGGGACTATAGAAAAATGGCTACTCTTAGTCAAAAATGGATTTATGTCAGTTTCCCCTAGTTACCAAGATTTAAGCTCTCTAAAGGGTGTCCTTAATCTGGAAAAAAATCTCTACTAATTGGGCTGCAGCATTATTACAAAACTCTGTGGATATTTAAGTCAATCCTCAATTTCTGAAGTCTTGTGAATTACCCTTTCTTCTACTTGGAGAGAATCACACATAAAATTACTTCTTATGACCTTTTTCACCCCTGAGAAAGGTTCTTGGTGTGGGAAACTCGACCCTAGATGCTCTTTACCCTCAGCCAATCTTATACATATGTTTTGGGACTGTCCAAGTATTCAACATTTTTTGGCTGAAATTACAATATTGGCTCAATAAAACGTTGGGGATCTCCCCCCTGAATTTAACTTCAATACATATAGTATACCTATGGAAGGACTCGGAGGATCGGCATGTAAATACTAAAATTGTTAATTTGGCCATATTAGCTGCTAGGTACTTAATCCTTAAAAAATGGAAAGGAAGGACAAACCCCAGTATTCCAGAGATTAAAAATTGTCTTAAAAAACAATCGCCTAGATTACAAGTTCTGCGTTAGGTCCGGATGTCCTCTTCTGCCCGGATAGGATGAAGACTTCTGCCGATCTGGATGTCCTCTTCTGCCCGGATAGGATGAAGACTTCTGCCGGTCCAGATATCCTCTTCTGTTCCATCAGTGGCCGGCTGGCTGAACACGGCTCAAGGTAGGGTGATCTTCAGGGGGGTAGTGTTAGGTTTTTTTAAGGGGGGATCGGGTGGTTTTAGAGTAGGGGTGTGTGGGTGGTGGGTTGTAATGTTGGGGGGTGGGATTGTATTTTTTTTTACAGGTAAAAGAGCTGATTACTTTGGGGCAATGCCCCGCAAAAAGTCCTTTTAAGGGCTGGTAATAGAGCTGATTAGTTTGAAATTTAGTATAGGGTAGGGAAATTTTATTATTTTGGGGGGCTTTTTTATTTTATTAGGGGGCTTAGATTAGGTGTAATTAGATTAAAATTCTTGTAATATTTTTTTATTTTTTGTAATTTAGTGTTTGTTTTTTTGTACTATAGGTAAGTTTATTTAATTGTATTTGAGTTTAGATAATTGAATTTAATTTATTTAATTAATTTATTGATAGTGTAGTGTTAGGTGTATTTGTAACTTAGGTTAGGATTTATTTTACAGGTAATTTTGTAATTATTTTAACTAGGTAGCTATTAAATAGTTATTAACTATTTAATAGCTATTGTACCTAGTTAAAATAAATACAAAGTTGCCTGTAAAATAAATATAAACCCTAAAATAGCTACAATGTAACTATTAGTTATATTGTATCTATCTTATGGTTTATTTTATAGGTAAGTATTTAGTTTTAAATAGGAATAATTTATTTAATTATAGTAAATTTATTTTGTTTTATTTAAATTATATTTAACTTAGGGGGGTGTTAGAGTTAGACTTAGGTTTAGGGGTTAATAACTTTATTATAGTAGTGGCGACGTTGGGGGCGGGAGATTAGGGGTTAATAATTGTAGGTAGGTTGTGGCGATGTTAGGGAGGGCATATTAGGGGTTAATAAAATTTATTATAGTGTTTGTGAGGCGAGAGTGCGGCGGTTTAGGGGTTAATTAATTTATTATAGTGGCGGCGATGTCCGGTCGGCACATTAGGGTTTAATAAGTGTTGGTAGGTGGCGGCGAGGTTGGGGGGGGCAGATTAGGGGGTAATAAATATAATGTAGGTGTCGGCGATGTTAGAGACAGCAGATTAGGGGTTCATAGCTATAATGTAGGTTGCGGCGGTGTCCGGAGCGGCAGATTAGGGGTTAATAGTATAATGCAGGTGTCAGCGATAGCGGGGGCGGAAGATTAGGGGTTAATAAGTGTAAGGTTAGGGTTGTTTAGACTCGGGGTTCATGTTAGGGTGTTAGGTGTAGACTTAGAAAGTGTTTCCCCAAAAGAAACAATGGGGCTGCGTTAGGAGCTGAACGCTGCTTTTTTGCAGGTGTTAGGGTTTTTTTCACCTCAAACGGCCTCATTGTTTTCTATGGGGAAATCATGCACGAGCACGTTTTAGCCATTTTACCGCTAGGTGCTCGTGTGTACCTTATTTTGTTTGTTTTTTTATGTGAAGTCATATGTTAAAGTTAAAATGTATAATTTAAAATTTAATGTGGGGTTTTTATATCCCTTTAAGCCACAATATGATTTTTTTCAATATAATGAGAACATAGGGTTTTTTTATACTTGGATGGGGTAAATCTGCACTGTAAGAGTTTTCTTCATGGATGTAAAATATAAGCTGCCCATGCTGAAGGAAAATATAATGCCTAATTGACTTGAAAACAAAAGCCATGCAGGATTTTCTACTTAATTATAATATCAGTTCATGATTTGTGTGTAAATAACAATTTCATATTTACATTTTTTAAAAGTCAAATCATGATTGCATCCTTATTATAAATTAACATTCTGATATCAAAATAGGGTTTTAAAGGGACAATGAACCACAATTTTTTCTTTTAGAATTTAGGTAGAGCATACAATTTTAAACAACTTTCCAATTTACTTCAATTATTTAATTTGCTTCCTTCTCTTGTTATCCGTTGCTAAAAGGTTTATCTAGGAAAGCTCAGGAGCAGCAAAGCATCTAGGTTCTAGCTGCTGATTGGTGGCTGCATATATACACCGATTGCCATTGGTTCACCCATATGTTCAGTTAGAATTCAGTAGTGCACTGCTGCTCCTTCAACAAATGATGCCAAGAGAATGAAGCAAATTTGATAGTAGAAGTAAATTAGAAAGTTTTTTTTAAATTGTATGTTCTACCTAAATCATGAAAGAAAGTTTTTGGGGTTTTATGTCCCTTTAAATCTGCAGCAATGAACTGAGAACAGTATCATACACTTAATTTTAGAAATATCTCTACCAACCAATTATTTATCATCTCTACTGTTTATTTTTTCATAATATCAATGCTCATTTTAGTTGATATTATGTGGAAATATTTCTCTATTTTCTTTGAAGTCATTTCAGATTGACCATGAACTAAATACATTAGCGAAAAACAAAGAAACAAACAAACAAACACGTATAGATTGACTACATTTGCTATTAAAAAGTGCTCAAGGATACCTGAAGTCTTCATAGTGGATGCCTATTGGAAATAGTATGCATTTTTCTTTCTGACTTCTACTTTTAGTTATGCATTTTATTTATAAATATATTTATCATATACCAAAATATATTGTTTCTGCACTCACTGGGTTTATCAAGCACTTATGTATTACTTAAAATGTCCTTGATTAATCCAGCAAGTGTGGATACAATATTTTTTGCATAGTATTATTATCATTCCTATTTATGAGTGGACTAGTAACACATATATATATATACCATCAGAAAAAGGGAAAGCACTCTCTGGGTCTTATATCCAAAATAATTTTAATAAGTGATGTTTCAAACCAACATATTTTGGATATAAGACCCAGAGAGTGCTTTCCCTTTTTCTGATGGTATATTATGCATTGAAGTGCACCCTGGGCAAAACGGACTGATGCGGTCCTGAATGGGATTCCTTAGAGTGCTTTACCACTTGAACTGAATATATATATATATATATATATATACATACACACAGTATATATATATACACACAGTATATATATATATATATATATATATATATATATATACATATATGTGCGTGAGTTTTTATATATATATATATATTTATATATGATACACATATATATATATATGTGGGCATGTTTATATATATATATACACACACACACACATACATATTATAATGGTGAATCTTGTTTGTGATATGTAGAAAAGGGCTAAATAGTATTAGGTAAATCGGTTTCTTTGTTTGAACGATGGAAATTCATAATTGTAATTCTGTCCCACTAGAGCAGTATTTTACAAACCTTGTAACTTGGCTATAAATATGCAAGCCATAGGATACATTGAATTTATGTCAATAGCGCTCTGAATCACAGTCCATAATATGATGTTTGACTCACAATAATGATTTTTTAACATATGGTCTCCATAATGCGTTTTACTAACAGGGATATAAATATGATAACGAGTAGAAGTAATAGAGAGTAAAACGGGATAACATAGTCCATCACTCAACAAATTGTTGTCACTTTGTACTCAATATCGATATACACAGATTATTTCTTTAAATGGTGCACGCTAGTATAGTAGATATAGATGAGTGATGTAAGCCAATTGCTATATTACCAGTTTAATTTGCAGAACATTGCAATGCGGTGCAACGCAGAAGAACATATAACATATAGGTGAATCCTGATTGGGCACTAACATTGCATCTACAGCCATTCCGGAATAACCTATCATTGAAATGTGCCTGAGCGGTATAGCACTGATGATTGGCCCTAAGATGGGCGTGTACAATAGTTGCGCTCCTATTGGCCATAGAGATACAGAACTGGGTTATTTAAAGCGTGTTCAGCTTCACACTCGGCTTGTCATTTCTAAGAAAACACATTGAGAAAGGCCGCTACTCGGCCGAAACGCGTTTGTGTGCTACTTTTAGCTTAAACTGCTACAAGTTAGGCTTTTTGTTTTTAATAATAGTTATCATATCGCTCCTACGCTTTGATATAGACTGCACGAGATTTTACAGGAACACTCAGCCATCCCTGGCACCTGAAGCCGGCGTATCCTGTTACCGGCCAGGAATACAGGGGGGTGGTTTGAGCTGTATCCTATCTCTGGGTATTGCAGTCTATTGTGCATAAGCGATTTTTCAGGGGCCTTGTGTAATAATTATTTAGGTCTTTAATAGTGATTAATAAAGTAAAGTTTTTTAACTGATTGATACATTTAGTAGTTGAATGATTTCAATACTATTACTATCTATATAGGGAACAAGTGCTATTTAAACCCTTCTTGCCCCCCTTTTTCCCTTCCCATTATTTTGATGTAGAAAAGGGCAGACAGACAAGGATCCTGATTTAGGAATCTTTGTCACTTTAGAGGCACCGTAGAGGGTAAGAACCAGTGGTCAGATGACTGCTGCTTCTTACATTGCATAAAGCAGACTCCCATGAACAAGCCTGCCCTGTAAGGGCTCAAAATCAGTATCCGCTGTTTTGTACATTGAGCACTTCAATACAATTGACAATTAGGTAGTAGAGAGATATGGGCCTATTTAACAATGGTCTGTTGGACCTGATCCAACAGTGCGGATCAGGTCCGACAGACCTCGCTGAATGCGGAGAGCAATACGCTCTCCGTATTCAGCATTGCACCAGCAGCTCTTGTGAGCTGCTGGTGCAACGCTGCCCCTGCAGATTCACTGCCAATCGGCCGCCAGCAGGGGGGTGTCAATCAACCCTATCGTATTCAATCAGATTGAATTGTGGCGATCTCTGTCCGCCTCCTCAGAGCAGGCGGACAGGTTATGGAGTAGCGGTCTTCAGACCGCTGCTCCATAACTTGTGTTTCTGGCGAGTCTGAAGGCTCGCCAGAAACACGGGGCGTCAAGCTCCATCCGGAACTAGATAAATGGGCCCCATGAACTGATATTATAAAACAAAGCATTGATTTTTATGCTATTACAATCAAACACACAAATGTTATATTTCATGCTCTAAATATATGGAACGTATCACATTACATTTCAAGTTTAAAATAGATATCAACATTGAGTATGAAAAATTGTGGTATTAAAATCTATAATGCAGACAAGTAAAAAATATGCTTATTTATGATTCCCCATTTTAGTTCTAGGGCTCCATTTATTAAGCAATGGATGCTGCTTCGGAGGCGCACTGTTTCAGGATCGCCTGAAACGGAAGTTAAGAAGCAGAGGTCATAAGACATATGCTCCTTAACCTGTCCGCCACCTTTTAGTGATAATTGACAGCCCCTGCTAGTGGTCGTTTGGCCGCCAGTGAGCAGGAGTGCGGCATTGCACAAGCATTTCACCAGAAATGCTTGTGCAAAAATAAATGCCGACAGCATATGCTGTCCGCATGGACATAAGATAAATCTACCCCCTAGTTCATTCCTTGTGTTTAATTTATAGAAATTTTACTTTAGAGCAATGAGTTTTAATCTTCCAGAATTATACTTTAAATAACCCTCACTATCGCATAGATTTAGAGTTCTGTGTTAGCCGTCAAAAGCAGCGTTAAGGGGTCCTAACGCTGCTTTTTACCGCCTGCTGGTATTTAGAGTCAGTCAGGAAAGGGTCTAACGCTCACTTTCCAGCCGCGACTTTTCCCACCACCCACTTACCCCTACTCTAACCCAAACCCCCCTTAAATAAACCTAACACTAAGCCCCTGAAGATCTCCCTACCTTGTATTCACCCAGCCGGGTATCACCGATCCATCCAGAAGAGGTCCTCCAGAGGGTACGAAGTCTTCATCCTATCCAGCCAGAAGAGGACCTCCAGAGGCTCGGAAGTCTTCATCCAGGCGGCATCTTCTATCTTCTTCCATCCGGAGCGGAGCGGGTCCATCTTGAAGCAGCTGGCGCGGATCCATCCTCTTCTAACAACATCCTAAGTCCGAATTAAGGTTTCTTTAAATGATGTTATCCAAGATGGCGTCCCTCGAATTCCAATTGGCTAATAGGATTCTATCAGCCAATTGGAATTAAGGTAGGAAAAATCTGATTGGCTGATTGAATCAGCCAATCAGATTAAAGTTCAATCCGATTGGCTGATCCAAATAGCCAATCAGATTGAGTTTGCATTCTATTGGCTGTTCCGATCAGCCAATAGAATGCGAGCTCAATCTGATTGGCTGATTGAATCAGCCAATCAGATTTTTCCTACCTTAATTACGATTGGCTGATAGAATCCTATCCGCCAATCGGAATTCGAGGGACGCCATCTTGGATGACGTCATTTAAAGGAACCTTCATTCGGACTTAGGACGTCGTTAGAAGAGGATGGATCCGCGCCGGCTGCTTCAAGATGGACCCGCTCCGCTCCGGATCGAAGAAGATAGAAGATGCCGCCTGGATGAAGACTTCCGAGCCTCTGGAGGACCTCTTCTGTCCGGATAGGATGAAGACTTCGGACCCTCTGGAGGACCTCTTCTGGACGGATCGGTGATACCTTGCTGGGTGAATACAAGGTAGGGAGATCTTCAGGGGCTTAGTGTTAGGTTTATTTAAGGGGGGTTTGGGTTAGATTAGGGGTATATGGGTGGTGGGTTGTAATGTTGGGGGGGGTATTGTATGTTTTTTTACAGGCAAAAGAGCTGATTTCTTTGGGGCATGCCCCGCAAAAAGCCCTTTTAAGGGCTGGTAAGATAATAGAGCTGCTAACTTTATATTTTAGAATAGGGTAGGGCATTTTTTATTTTGGGGGGCTTTGTTATTTTTTTAGGGGGCTTAGAGTAGGTGTAATTAGTTTAAAATTCTGGTAATCTTTTTTTATTTTTTGTAATTTAGTGTTTGTTTTTTTTGTAATTTAGTTTAGTTGATTTAATTGTAGGTAATTGTAGGTAGTTTAGTTAATTTATTTATTGATAGTGTAGTGTTAGGTTTAATTGTAACTTAGGTTAGGATTTATTTTACAGGTAAATTTGTTATTATTTTAACTAGGTAGCTATTAAATAGTAAATAACTATTTAATAGCTATTGTACCTAGTTAAAATAAATACAATGTTGCCTGTAAAATAAATATAAATCCTAAAATAGCTACAATATAATTATTTGTTATATTGTAGCTATATTAGGATTTATTTTACAGGTAAGTATTTAGCTTTAAATAGTAATAATTTATTTAATAAGATTTAATTTATTTTGTTAGATAAAAATTATATTTAACTTAGGGGGGTGTTAGTGCTAGGGTTAGACTTAGCTTTAGGGGTTAATACATTTATTAGAGTAGTGGCAAGGTCCGGTCGGCAGATTAGGGGTTAATACTTGAAGTTATGTGTCAAAGATGTTAGGGAGGGCAGATTAGGGGTTAATTCTATTTATTATAGGGTTTTTGAGGCGGGAGTGCGGCGGTTTAGGGGTTAATATATTTATTATAGTGGCGGCGAGGTCCGGTCGGCAGATTAGGGGTTAATAAGTGTAGGTAAGGTAGCGGCGACGTGGGGGGGGCAGATTAGGGGTTAATAACTAACATGTCGGCAATGTTAGGGGCAGCAGATTAGGGGTACATAGGGATAATGTAGGTTGCGGCGGTGTCCGGAGCGGAAGATTAGGGGTTAATAATAAAATGCAGGTGTCAGCGATAGCGGGGGCAGCAGATTAGGGGTTAATAAGTGTGAGGTTAGGGGTGTTTAGACTCGGGGTTCATGTTAGGTGCAGACTTAGGAAGTGTTTCCCCATAGGAAACAATGGGGCTGCGTTAGGAGTTTAACTCTGCTTTTTTGCAGGTGTTAGGTTTTTTTGCAGCTCAAACTGCCCCATTGTTTTGGCCGCTACCATAAGCAATGCTGGTATTTAGAGTTGAAGTGGCGGTAAATTTGCCTCTACGCTCCCTTTTTGGAGCCTAACGCAGCCCTTCAGAGAACTCTAAATACCAGCGTTATTTAAAAGGGGTGGGGGAAAAAAAACACGCGTAGCTAACGCACGCCTTTGGCCGCAAAACTCTAAATCTAGCCGTATGATAATAAAAACAAGTAATTTCCCCCGCTTGACTCACACTGATACCTACTTTCTACTCACCGTTCTTTATCTTCTTTTTTTCATCATCATGGCTTTTCTTTTTCTTTTGGATGCAATTTACTTTTTCTACTTTTATCTGGTACTTTGGCAGACAAGCACTGCAGGACAGCAGTTTATATATTTTCTTTGATGATGTTTGCATTGCCCCATTAATTATTTATTCTGTTGAGCAGACTTCATATACTAATGCTCATGATGTTGGGAGCAAAGTCGCATGTCCAGACTCTGTTATTAGTTGAATTGGCGATATCAGGGGTTTTATTTTAATTTCTGGATAGTGGTAGTGGAGATTAGAGATTGTGTTGTTTTCTCAAAACAAAATTATAACTTCTGCCTACCGCTTTTAGTACTTTTCCCTTTTTTTCCTCTACATTTTTACAATGCTTTATTCTTTTCTTCTTTATGCCATATATGCTTAATCAGTGTGAATGTTTTTTGTTTTTTTTATGTTCCCTTATTTTTGGCTCATGTTTATACGTTGGACATCTCATCTTTGTTGTTAGAGAGTGGTTCATTTGCAGATAATGTCATTTAATTGGAATTCACCAGTACTTATTTAAATGTGATGGAGCAATCAAACTACTCTATAGGTAGCCTAACTATCAAATTGTTCATAAAAATATCTTGATTATTTAAAAAGACTTTCCTACAGCCAAGCGCACAGTTATGGATCACTTCCAACACTAACCCTCAGACCTACAAATGGGCTCAGATAATGATTGTTAAGACTCTGGATGCACTATGGAGGACCAGCTTAATGCTTTGTGAAAGTTATAGACTGATTTCCCTTGTCAATTTAGGTGTCAAAATATATTCAAAGATTTTGGATTCCCTGCTTGTTTGGCTTTTAGTGATCCACCTCGACCAGGAACAGTTCATCATGGGTAGACAGTGAACAGATAATATTAGTTGTTTGCTGAACATCTTCACTGAAGTGGCAGACATTGGTGCTCCCCTCCTGCCGAAGATGCATAAGGACCCAGTTAGTCCACCTAGATGCCTCATTATCTCTGGGATTGATTCACTATTCGAACTATTACCTGAATGGGTTAATTCAGTATTGCAACCCTTGGTTCAAGGGCTCAGTAGTTAGCTCAGGGACCATTTAATAACTATTCTCAGAGATATGAGTTGGCAAGAAGATTCTAGGTGGGTGGTGATTGAGGTGGTGTTATTGTATTCAAGCATACCCCATCATTTGGGTATACGGGCAATATAATTTTTCTGGAATAATAGTACCAACTACTCTAATGAGTTTAAGTTGTTTTTTTTGTGAGGCTGTTGAGTTCCTACTATCTCACAATTTTTCCATGTTTGACGGGGAATATTATTTACAGATCTGTGGTACAGCAATGGGGGCAAAATTTGCCCCCTCATTTGCTAACCTGTTTTTGGGATGGTGGGAGCTCAACACCCTCTTTAATAAGGAAAACAACCCTTTTGCACATAACTAACTTATATATGAGGTTTATTGACTTTGCAACCAGTGGTACTTTCATATTTGAGGATTTTTTGAGTTTTGTAAATGATAATGATTTAGGTTTAAAATTTACAGGGGAAGCCCAAAATGTGAGGATACATTTCTTAGATCTTGCCCTCATGGGGTCAGTAAAAAAAAAAAAAGATAATCACTGACACATATAGAAAATCTTCATCTGGTAATACCATCCTCCATGCTAAATCATGTCACCCACTTCATTTAATCAAGTCCATACCAAAAAGTCAGTTCTTGCGATTAAGGAGGGACGCTAACTCTGATGAGCTGTTCGAATTACAAGCTAATAAGATTAGTTGTTAGGGTGTATGGAGATGTTACAACACACAGTAAAATCTATAAAAGAGAGTCTCATTCACGTGAAACTATTGACCTTAAAAGGTTTTCAAGGGAACGTAATTCAATAGTGTTTTCGACAGTTTTCTTTACAATACAACCAACTTTGTAACATTGTCAGAAGGATTTTACTTCTTTTGTAGGGGATGATATTTTGTCCAATGTTGTAGACAATGTTAGATTTGTATCAAAGAAAGCTTCAACTTTGGCCAATAGTTTGTCCCCAAGTTTAGTTACCAGTGGTATGGAAAGGCATGGGAGTAATTGGTTGTCCAGAAAATGCACTTTTAAATGCCTGTCTAGGAATTATGCTACCTGTGAGGTTCTCTCTTCAGGTGATAAGTTTAAAAGCACTGCCACTAGTGAAAGTTTTAATATAGAACACTATTCTAATTGTGGCACAAATTTTGTAATTTATCTTTTGGAGTGTGGGTTTTGTCAGGACCAGTATGTAGGTCAAACCTCATGTTCCCTACGATCAAGAATAGGGGAGCACAAAAGAGATATACAAAATTACAATAAAGACCCAAGTGTAGCCAGGCATCTTAATGGCATCCATTTTACAAATGAACCAAGGATTTTGATGAAGGTAATAGATATAGCTAGGAGACCATTGTGAGGAGGAAATAGGTATAAAATCCTCACCAAAAATGATTTGGAAATTGGGTACCAGAGTACCCGCAGGATTGAATAAGGAGTGGGATATTACTTATTATGTGGAGTAGGATGTATAGTAAGAAGCATTTTTGCTCTGCAGTTGAGCTTTTTGTAAAGTATTACCCTATAAGCACTCAGTGCATTATTAATATGCTAATGTATTATTCAATGAGTATTTAAAATAAAAACTTTTTTTGCATATTATGAATGTTCTAATATATCATTATGTAAGAATTATATGTGCACATTAGGTTTACTCTTAATAGTTTGTTGAGATCTAAGAATGGATACATTGTTACACCAGATTTGTTAGCTACACATTTGGCTTTTTTTTTTTTTGAACATATTTTTATTCTTCTGTGAGTATCTGTGTATTCATGCTGCACGTTAGTTTGGAACTTAGTTTTGAGCATTGATTACAGCCATTGACATAGCAACCACATTGGTGGCCTGGGATTGGTTATAGTCACTATAAAGGTGTTTCCAACGTGCAGGTGGTTAAGCCTATGATTAGGTGCCGTATGGGTCTCCTCCTCTTCCGACCATGTTTTGCATCACGAGTGTTGTTGCTTTTTAAATTGATCGAATAAAGGACTGTTTTTTTACCCTGAAGTTTTGGAGTGTCGCCAACTAATTTTTCTTCTTCTCCTCCTTACCCTATCTCTGGACAATGAGAAGGTGTTTGACATCTTGAGGTGGGATTATATGTTCCAGACTTTGAGGAATTTTGGGATACTGAAGTATTTCAGGCAAACAATAATAGTGTTATATTTATTGTCATCAGCTAGAGTTCAGAGAGTGGGTTTTTGTTCTCCTCGTATAGAGATTTAAAATGGTACATGACAGGGTTGCACATTGCTCATTTGTTTGCCCTGGCCATTAAACCCCTTGCAGCAGTAATTAGACAATTGAGTGAAATCCAATGCCTATCCATTCATGATACTGTACAAAACTAGCCCTGTTTGCTGATGACATGACACTCTTTTTAACTGATATGGTCCATAGGATTACCCCAAATTGACCTCCAGAAATTACAGAGTGTATTTATTTGAATGGTCTACTAGGGGTATTAGATATTCGGGTTTATTCATTTTTCATGAACCCACTAGGCTCCTTGAGGATAATTATGTATGTTATTTCAAGAAGTGAAGATACAATAAAAGTCAAGACATTTTGATGGATATCCTGGGGTGGGTGGGGGTAGATTGTGGCTGTGAAAGTTATACTGCTGCCAAAATTAACTTATATGTCTACCTTTAAGAGTACCAGAATCTCTACATAATAGGTTCCAGTCCATCTTCAATAGATATATTTAGCACAAAAAGAAACCCTGAGTAGCTGGCCATATTCTTCAGAACCCAATAGATGCTGGGAGGTGGGACTACCAAATATACACTTCTATAATGAAGCAGCCATGCAGTCTCATGCCACTGCCTTGGGGCTCTAATCTTCCTCCCACTAGATGAAGGGAGCTTGAACAAGATTCCCAACCGGCATATGTTGCTTTGGACCAAACGGTTCAAACTCAGAAATTACCTCTTAGTGCCCCACATCCCTTTCTGATGCATTCTATTAGAGGCTTTATTCATGGGCTGCCAGACTAATTTGCACAAGATTATAAGCTCTGCTGAATCACTGCTCCTCATGGACTTCTACTCTGAGGGGATGGACGCTACATACTCAAACAGACTTACTGGTCTCTTTTGCTTTTCCTTAAAAAATGCATTTCGACCTGCTAGGACTTTGATCATTAATGAGAGACTGGAACTTTTTTGCTGGTACACCACATCCTTTGATGAAATGCAGGCTTCCAGCTTCATAAACCACTATCTGCCCACTATATATATATTTTTTATTTTTTTTTAAACTGTCCTACAGTATTTAAATATATTGTGACCTGGGAGGTGGACTGGAGACAGGAGTACACAGTGAATCAGTGATGTAAAGTAATCTGCATAACCTAGCTAACCATACACTGTGTTACCTTGTATGAGTTATTCTATTAGCTACTAATCCTTTGGCATTTGGTTTGTTCCAAATTACACAAATTCTTTACTGCTCACTCCCCATTGTGCTGGAGAAACTGTAGGGAAGTGGGAACCCCCTCAATATCTGGTGGACTTTTCCTGTTATCAGACCTCTTTGGACAAAATTAGAACACCTATGTAAGCACTTAGGGCTCCAAGATATCTGCAAGCCTAGCACTTTGCTACTACACCTAGGAGTAAGAAAAACTACCAAAGTCAGACAGTGCCTTCTAGTCTATATTTTATTGTCTGTGAATTTTCCGATAGCTAGGAACTGGAAAAGGGAGTCAATCCAATGATGAAAGAGTGTTTTAGACTGTTTCAATTATATTAAAACCATAAAGGAATATGTTTATAGTTCTAAGCAGCAAATTGAGTTGTTTTGTATAATTTGGGAACCCTGGGATGCACTCAGTTGTCAACGAACCTAAACACATCATAGCTTACCCTAATATTGATGTATTTAGAGGGATTATTTTCCCTTTCACCCTAGACAAGTTCTCCATATATGATCAGTTGGTAGTGTGTATAAGCCTAGTTTATTTTCTTAATCTTTATGCTTGTGCTGTTATAAAATATGTTTCTTACTTAGCATATCTGCATAATAGAATTATGCAAAGATGTTGTTGTTCTACATAGACATGGAAATTGAAATGCCTTTTCTTGTCGGTATTCATATTGTAATATGTGGATAGTCAATAAAAAATGTTTATAATAATAATAAAAAAGAAATATTAAAAAAAAACAAAAAACATTCACTCTAGTCTAAGGGATCTGAAATAATAGACATTAAAGCCTGGAAACTATTTTTGGTTTCTATGTATATGGCTTATCACTTTCTGGTATAAAAAATGAATATCTATGGTTTAGGTACACAGTAGCAGCAGAAAATTTAATCCATTTCTTAGATAACTATAGTTCATGTTTCATGACTAAGATCACCACTATAATCCAAAATACATGATATTTGCACTTTTGCTTTTTTTTAAAAAAATTACATTATTTAATGTACAGTCACTGCATTTTAAAGATATTTTCACACAGCACATACTAAATTTCAGACAAAATATGTTGACTGTAAGGTGTAAAATAAATTTGTGGCTTTCAATTAACATACTGTTGAATAACAATTCTTGAAATAGTTACCTTAAAATACTCTATATCACTCAAAAAACTTCATATTCTTACATAAAATATAATGGTCAAAAGTATTTGGACACCCCTACTAGTTATTGAGGCCAGGTATTTTAGCCACATCCATTGCTAACAGGTTCATAAAATCCAGCATCTAGATACTAGATACTAGATCCAGTAAAATGGGTCATAGTGAAGAGCACAGTGACATTCAACGTCACACTGTCTTAGGATGCTACCTTTGCCTTTTAAATTTCTGCCCCTCTAGATCTGTTCTGGTCAACTGTGCTATTATTGTGAAGTAGAAGCATATAGGAGCAACAACAGCCCAGTCATGAAGTGGTAGACAATGCAAATTCACAGACCTTCCATCTGCTGCATCACACTTTATAGAGAAATAAACTGGCTTTGGAAGAAACATCAGCACAAGAACTTGCGTTGGGGGCTTCATTAAATGGGTTTCTGTACACAAGCCTCAAATTAACATGCGTAATGCCAAACATCTGCTGGAGTAGTGTAAAGCACTCTGCCACTGCACCCCGGAGTTGTGGACAGTTCTCTGGAGTGAATAATCACACTGCACTCTCTGGCAGCCTAATGGAAGAATTTGAGTATAGTGGATTCCAGGAGAAAGCTATGCATAGTGCCTTTTGTAAAGTTTGGTGGAGGAAGGATAATGTTCTGGGACTGTTTGTTAAGGGTTTGGACTAGGCCCACCAGTGAAGGGTCATCTTGAATGCTACAGGATACAAAGACATTTTAACCAATTGGCTGCTTTCAGTATGACTGTGCCCCTGTGTACAAAGCGAGGTCCATGAAAACATAGTTGGATGAGTTTGGAGCGGAGGAATGACCTGCACAGAGCCCTGAACTCAACCCCATTGAGCACCTTTGGAATAAATCTGAACGCCCATTGAGAGTCAGACCTTTTTGTCCAACATCAGTACCTGACTTCAGAAATGCTCTTTTGGCTGAATGGGCACAAACTCCCACAGACACACTTCAATGCTTTCCCAGAAGAGTATCAGCTGTTATAGCCACACCATACCAATACCAGTAGTCTTGGAAGGGGTTGTCCAACAAGCTCATATTGGTGTGATGGTCTGGTGTCCTTGTACTTTTGGCCATATAGTGTGTGTGTATCTATATATTTCTGTCTATCTATCTATCTATCTACCTACCTTTATTTATATATTTATTCAGGGCTGGAAAAATCCACTAGTCCTCGATGAGTAAGAAATTACAGTGTAACTCTATACGTGTATGTTGTTTTTCTGCAGTTTTTACAGGTTTCATATTAAAAGCTACATTTTAAACTAAAATATGATTTTCACTTGTAGGTCTCTTATATTATGAAGATATTGCAAGTTCTGTATCCAGAGCAGAAGCAACTGCTATTGACAAGCTAGTCAAGGATATTGTTTGGAAATTAGTTCCTGATGCCACTGTGACCTTAACTGGTGGCTTCAGAAGGTAATGTAATATCAGTAAGATTTACCGTACTTTGTAACCATAATAAACTTATTTATGGATCTTGGATGCAATATATTAAGTTTCTATTTGTACTGTGCGCAAACAGATGGTTCACAATAACAATATTATTCAAACTTAATACTATTTTATCCAAGGATAAATAAAGCAGTGTTTGATTTATCTGGAAGTGTTGAGCACAGTATAATTCTGTTTATTTGAAAACTTGTTTGTTATTTGCAAAAATTAAACCTGCTATAATATTGTAAAAGCAAAATCTAATGTTTTCTTCCGCCGACCATTTGGTTTCCTACATTTTGATGTAATATATTACACAGTATATAGACTATTAGCCTCAGGATGTGTCAGTAGTATATAGATTGAGAACAAGTTAAAACACACATCAATGTAAATAATTGTGCAGTTAAATTCTATACCAGTTATAACCAGTTGTTACTTTAGGAAAACTTTAAAATACACGTTGGAATCATTTCTATCTATTTTTCTTTATTAGTCAACTGGTTTTTACACGAGAGGCTGATAAAGTAACAGAAGTCTGTAGACCTTTTGCATTGTTTTTTAATTCGCAAGATTTTATCTGCCTTTCCATGATATGTTATTTTTAATGGACAATCCCATTGCAGACTCTTTATGTAGTTATCTCATGTCCAGCACAATAATAATAACAATAAGGTACTGAGTTTCATTTGGTGCTCTGGTAGCTATTTAAAGGGACAGGGCCGCCACTAGAAATTTTGGGGCCTCTGACTTAACCATTGATCAGGACCCCCCCCCCCCCCTCCTTTGACATGTGCAATTTTTGACCAAGTGACTAAAACGTATATGCACTTTATTCTTAAGTGTCTATTTAAACTTGGAAATGTTGTAAAGATAGTAACATACACACACACACAGACACACTCATACACTGAAACACACAAACACACTCACACATAAGGATTCACATATAGACACTCTAGCAGACACGCAAAGAAACACACTCAGACAC
The DNA here is from genome assembly GCF_027579735.1 of Bombina bombina. Lineage (NCBI taxonomy): Eukaryota > Metazoa > Chordata > Amphibia > Anura > Bombinatoridae > Bombina > Bombina bombina. Next base: position 136,440,733 of record NC_069507.1, on the reverse strand, counting down.
AGAAACCCAAACAGACACTTAGCACTTGTTTACATTGACCTGACAAGTGATGAGGTAAACTACAGTTTTGTAAAAAAAAAAGGAGATTTAGAAAACAAAATATGGAGTTCTGATTATCTTTTTGTAAAGGAAGATACCAACTAAATGATGACAACAGCATGCAGTGGCTGAAAGGAAGGGCCCTGAACTGCCTAAACAATAATTTAAAGGTTAAATGGTGGATTGGTGACTTCCGGAAAGGTCTCAGTCTCAAAGTCTGTAGAAAGATGTGAATAATCAGTAGTAAGGTCAAAATGTCCTAAAACAGGAACAGACAATGGACACACACACACACAAACTCAAACTTGCACATACGCCCAAGGAAACACCGATAGAAACAGCCTCAGAAAACACACAAATACATACACACATACACACACAGAGACACCCACAGAAAACACACAAAGACATACACACACAGAGAGACAACCACATAAAACACAGAAAGACACACATACACACACACACAGAGACATCCACAGAAAACACACAGAGACGTACACACACCCTCACAGAGACACCCACAGAAAACACACACCCTCACAAAGACATCCAGAGAAAACACAGACATACACACCCACACTCAAAGAGGCATCCAGAGAAAATACACAAAGACAAACATACACACACCCTCACAGAGACACCTATAGAAAAAGCTCAAAGACAATTGCACACACCCTCACAGACATCCAGAGAAAATGCACAAAGACATACACACCCACCCTCACAGAGAGACCCACAGAAAAAGAAATACATACACACGCATAGAGACACAAACCAATGCACAAAGACATAAACACAGACACCCACAGAAACACTCACAGGAGGAAACATTTATGCACCTTGCATCCCCTAAATCAACAGTGTAAATTTGGAAATGAAAAAAGAAAAAACAGAGGCGCCGACATGGCCTAGTAATGCAAGGATAAGTGGCTCCAATAAACACAAAACCAGATGTATACTCACAAGAGCAGCGCACCCTGTGGCGCTATTGATGCAGCGCCACAGGGAGAGAAGGGCGCAGAGAGAGAAGGGCGCCTCCTAGTGTAGCCAATTTTTATAAAAGAAATAATGCAAGTGAAAACATACTCACAGTATGAAAAGGCAAAGGTAATGCCCAGGTAAACGGTCTGGGAACTTCACAGTGTCCCAGCAAACTGTGCACCAAACTGAGGGCTGCTCCTCCCAAACGCAGAAGATGTGTCTGTAGTAGTATGAAAAGGCAAAGGTAATGCCCAGGTAAACGGTCTGGGAACTTCACAGTGTCCCAGCAAACTGTGCACCAAACTGAGGGCTGCTCCTCCCAAACGCAGAAGATGTGTCTGTAGTCTGTAAATTTAGAAAGAAAACAAGAGGGCGACCCCTAGTGCAGATCAATTATGAACAGGTGGTGGATATCTGCTTATGCTTACGAATGGATACTCACAAAAAGTATTGCACCCTGTAGTGCAAATGTAGCGTACTAGGAATATTATAGTGTCCTAGTGCACATAACCACTCAAGTAGTGCTGCTGTAGTTGGAGATGGATATCAAGAGTGAAGGGATGGACGTCAGGATGATAAACAAGAGAACTCCAGTATCGTTGTATAAAAATATTTTATATAAAAACAGGAATAAAAGAATATATACACAGATCTATAATGACATCTGTTGTATAATGCTACGCGTTTCTAAGCGCTCACCGCGCCTTTTCCTCAGGCAAATGATCAGGAAAAGGCGCGGTGAGCGCTTAGAAACGCGTAGCATTATACAACAGATGTCATTATAGATCTGTGTATATATTCTTTTATTCCTGTTTTTATATAAAATATTTTTATACAACGATACTGGAGTTCTCTTGTTTATCATCCTGACGTCCATCCCTTCACTCTTGATATCCATCTCCAACTACAGCAGCACTACTTGAGTGGTTATGTGCACTAGGACACTATAATATTCCTAGTACGCTACATTTGCACTACAGGGTGCAATACTTTTTGTGAGTATCCATTCGTAAGCATAAGCAGATATCCACCACCTGTTCATAATTGATCTGCACTAGGGGTCGCCCTCTTGTTTTCTTTCTAAATTTACAGGCCGGAGCCTCGCAGTGGTCCAGCTCACTGTGGGATTGAAGTGGATACCCAGAAGATGTCCCTGAGGGGATTGATAGTAGATATCCTATGTGGACACAAAGTATATGCACATAGCCCAGTATTGTTAAGACAAAGAGACAAGTAAGTAAAGATTAAACTTACAAGATGCAATGCACCTTCAGGTGCATTAACAGCAGGCTGGGACTTAACAGTCGCCCAGCAGACTGGAAAACTCCCAGCAGGTCCTGGTCATCCTCAGGTGGCTAATAGCAGCACAGCCCAATTATGTACTCACAAAAAATACACCAAAGGGCAAGCAAGTGTAATAAAATGTATAAAACTTTAATAAAAAGCGACGCATTTCTCAGCGGACTAAGAGCTGTTTCCTCAGGCTAAAAAATATATTTCATAATGAAAATACACTTGCTATTTAACAGGATATGCATAATGAGAACACAATCTGATAGGTGCAACAATTAAGATAATTCATTAGTCACAACTGTGTAAAATTAGTTGGTATGGTAACCTTTGTAAACAATCCATTCACTGCAGTCTTCAAAAACATATAAGCAGACAAAAGTTTTCCCATTTAATTACACACAATTATTCAGAGATGACATAAATAAATAACATAAATAAACTACCAAATGTTATTTATGTTATCTCTGAATAATTGTGTGCATTTAAATGGGAAAACTTTTGTCTGCTTATATGTTTTTGAAGACGGTATTTCACCTCCCTATAGCGCTGCTATTACAGGTTTTGAAAAAGCAGGCTTGCGCGGGCGATATGATGGCGTTAAGCTCCATACCTCACCCAAATACAAGCGCTGCTTTGACGTGCTCGTGCACAATTTCCCCATAGATATCAATGGGGAGAACCGGCAAAAAAAAGCCTAACAACTGCAATCGCAGAAACAAAAGCTCCTAAACGCAGTCCCATTGATGTCTATGGGGAAAGAAAAAGTTATGTTTAAACCTAACACCCTAACATAAAAACAACTTCTAAACACGCCTAATCTGCTGCCCCTGACATCACCGCACCCTACATAATGTTATTAACCTCTAATCTGCCGCCCTTAACATCGCCGCAACCTAAATAAAACTATTAACCCCTAATCTACCACTCCCAAAATCGCTGCCACCTGCATACAGTTATTAACCCCTAATCTGCTGCCCCTAACATCGCCGCCACCTAAATACACTTATTAACCCCTAATCTGCCGCCCTTAACATCTCTGCCACCTACATTACAGTTACTAACCCCTAATCTGCCGGCCCCAATGTCGCCGCCACTATACTAAAGTTATTAACCCCTAAACCTCTGGCCTCCAACATCACTAACACTAAATAAATATATTAACCCCTAAACCTAACCCTATCCTAAGCATAACCCTAACGTAACCCTAAGCATAACCCTAACACCCCCTAACAAATATAATTAAGATAAATCTAAATAAAATTTACAATTATTACCTAAATAATTCCTATTTAAAACTAAATACATACTTACCTGTAAAATAAAACCTAAGCTAGCTACAAAATAACTAATAGTTACATTGTAGCTATCTTAGGTTTTATTTTTATTTCACAGGTAAGTTTGTATTTATTTTAACTAGGTAGACTAGTTAGTAAATAGTTATTAACTATTTACTAGCTACCTAATTAAAATAAATACAAAGTTACCTGTAAAATAAAACCTAACCTGCCTTACACTAAAACCTAACATTACAATAAAATAAAATAAATTAAAATATTAAAATATAATTATCTAAATTACTAAAAAAATAAACAAACACTAAATTACACAAAATAAAAAAAAAATATCAAATATTTAAACTAATTACACTTAATCTAGCCCTATCAAAATAAAAAAGCCCCCCCAAAATAAAAAAAAACCCTAGCCTACAATAAACTGCCAATGGCCCTTAAAAGGGCCTTTTGCGGGGCATTGCCCCAAAGAAATCAGCTCTTTTACCTGTTAAAAAAAAATATAAACAACCCCCCAACAGTAAAACTGACCACCCACCCAACCAAACCCCCCAAATAAAAATCTATCTAAATAAACCTAAGCTAGCCATTGCCCTGAAAGGGGCATTTGGGTGGGCATTGACCTTAAAAGGGCGTTTAGCTCTTTTACATTGCCCAAACCCTAAGCTAAAAATAAAACCCACCCAATAAACCCTTAAAAAACCTAACACTAACCCCTGACGATCCACTTACAGTTTTCGAAGACCGGACATCCATCCTGACTGATTCCAGACTGATTCCAACCTCGAAAATTTAAAAGGAACTTTATTTTCTTATTACAGGGTCCATAGGAAAAAACTTTAAAAATATATATTTTTTATAGGTAAGTAAAAAAAACAAAGGCTCTATTTCTGTTTAAACCGAGTCATAGCAAAAATGCTAAAAATTCTCCAGTGCTTTGGGCAAGTTTTTCTCTGAAATTCCTGGTAACGAAGGAATTATTGGCAAGATTACAAGTCGCGCATGAAAAACTCATACCGCACAACTTGTAATCTTGCCCATAATGTTTACTATGAAAAAATATATCTTTTCGCAATCAATTTCCATTGCACAGATATTACAAGTCTTGAAAAATTTTGCGCACAATCACCTTTTACACAACAATCCTTTCCACGCTCGAAGAGCTGTAGTTAAGTTTTCCGCAACATAAAAATTTCATGAAACACTTCAAATATACATTACAAAGTACTCTTACACTCATATTAGCACTGTCTAATAAAAATTATTTTAAAAAAATATTGCACACAAAAGTTATAAGGGCTTAAACTTAGACAAAGGGATTTTACATTGACATACATACACATACATAGAGAAACATGGATTTATATGTATAGAGATATCTTAACAATGGAGATAATGAAAAAATTTCAGATTAAAATCCTATACACATTAAACAATATCTCAGAGGGATTTTTAAAGAGATATGCTCATAAAGTTCTTGAGATATCTAGGCATATATATATCTAGACACATATATATATATATATATATATATATATATATATATATTCATATCTCACTATAAATAGATATATCAGTCTAGAAATCATAACATATATAGAGAAATATTTATTTATAAATAAATAGAACATATTCTGTTAAGAAAACATTCTCGCAATATGAAATATTTGCATTTTCATGTACATACACTCTTCGAGGAGAATATGTTGTGCTTTGCGTAACAGCTTAGGGTTTTAGTATTTTTTTAATTTTGTCTTTTCCATTGACTTCTGTGGGGGAATACATGAATGCGCACACAATGTGGCTTTTTGGATTACATGGGTTAACGCACATGAAAAAGAAATGCGATAAAGCCATAACGCGCGCTATGTTTTCGCAATAAAGGGGCAATATACTTAAGCAAACAGCTGAATTAATTGTAAGAATTAATTGTATTAAGAGCTTGTTCAGGAACCCCCTTTTTAAATAGGCTTGGATCTCTCTCCCACTCCGACTAGAAGGTAGATTTCTGCTGCTTCTTATTCTTTAAATAGCTTTTCTTAAGCCAATAGAGTTGTGCACAGGTGCAACATTTGGTTTGGCCGAATTTTTTGAAGCGAATATTCAGAAAAATTTGTTTTCAGAATATTCGGCTGCCGTGCTTTTCGGTATTTGTTTAGTTTTAAACTGAATGAATACGGAATATTCGGGGAACATTTACATTTATTTTTGTTAGACAAATGTATATGTTATTTTGCTACAGGTAAAAACATTTCACCTGTAGTATAATATACTTACCTCTAGCTTGCTGAATAGCCACCTATTTCTGACCCTTCTTCTTAGAGCCCCAGGCCACGTTAACAGCCCTAGTCAAAAACGATAATCTTCCTGGAGTCTTTCTGAAGTTATTGATGACTCCAGTCATCAGAAGCCATCCTGATGTTTGCCCACAGGCCGAAATATTTAAATGAGATGACTCAAGAGTCATTCACGGGCTGTTTGTGAAGTCATCACTCAGAATTTTGTACCTCAGCCAATGACTTTACAAGCCTGATGATGTCTGATGAGGTGTAAATGACTTCTAAAGTAGTTTGATGATCATCAAATGACTCCAGGATGGTCTCTAAAGTAATCCTGTTTGTCTTGGGGGCTTTAACGCATGCTCTGGGATCTGCAGCGCTAAGCCTCATATTAGCCAGCCCAGGGCTTTTTAGAAAAAGGGTCGAGATTAACATGTCTCTCCAGCATGCTAGAGGTAAGTATTTTAACCCCTAAAGGTAATAGAATAATAGCTGAACAGATAGCTCAGCATGCTAAGGAACTGTGACTGAGTTCTGTAGCAACCCAAAGGTTGCAGGTTCGATCCCCGGTGAGGTCCACTCAGCCTTTCATCCTTCCGAGGCTGATAAAATGAGAAGCACCTTGAGACCCTTACGGGTGATTAGCCGCGCTTTACATGTACCCAATACATACATACAAGGTAATTTAAAGACAACAAATGAATAATTATTATTGAATTTGTTTGGAGATTCACTTTGTGAAAATGAAATGAATACCTGTGATTCAGCACAAAACCAGCTGACTCATTAGCAGGTTTGTAAGGAGACAAAACTTCTTCCAACCAACTCAGTGCAGGAACAATAGTGTCAAATGTAAAATGTTGATAAAAACAGACTGATCACACCACTGTTTGAGATTAAAAAAAAGGGTAACTTTTAATCTTAAAGGGACATGAAACACACTTTTTTTTTCTTCATTGTTCCAACAGTGCATGCAATTTTAAACAACTTTTCAATTCACTTCTGTTTTCTAATATGTTTTGTACTATTGGTATCCTCTATTGAAAATGATACCTAGGTAGGCTCAGGAGCTGCTGAATGGTGCCTGCACATATATGCTCCATGTTATTGGTTCACTCAACGGTCAGCTAGCTCCCAGTAGTGCATGGCTTCTTCAACAAATGATATCAACAGAATGATGCAAATTAAATAATAGAAGTAAATTGGAAAGATGTTTAAAATTGTATTCACTATCTGAATCAGGAAAGCCAATCGCAATGCATCCCCTTTGGTGTCCAGCAAACGGGGCGCATTACAATTGGCTACAGTGTGATTCTTCATTTTACACTGAAATAGACTATGCATTGCGGGCAGAGGAATGGCGGAATGTATACGAAAATGACAGCGTGATTATTTATATGTTTAAGCCTCTACAATGATTTTAATCAATGAAAGTGCCTTTCATTTACTTTTTTATTTCAAATATTGTTGAGCGTATAGCTTAAAGGGACATGAAACCTAACATTTTTCTTTCACGCTTTAGGTAGATCATACAATTTTAAATAACTTTCCAGTTTATTTCTATTATCAAATTTGCTTCATTCTCTTGGTATCATTTGTTGAAGGAGCAGCAAGGCACTACTTGTTTCTAACTGAATAACTAATAGATAAAGGGATTTTTCACTAATCTTTTTTGGAAATATATCTTTGATTATTAGGAACTCACCTCACCGGGTGGATTTGCCCAGTAGAGTTTTTCTAATCACCACACCAGGGAGGGTAGTTATCAAGCCGTCAACCTCAAATACGCTGGAATTCCGCAGCGTATTTGTGGCGAGGCTGATACGCCTTAGTTATCAAAGGCTCGAGACCGGCAAAAGTAGAATTTTGTGTCGTAAACTTCGATCCGCCGGACTCAGTCCGACACAGATCAATTCTTACGTCACTCCAGATGTTCCGCACACAAGTGCGGCACATTCTCACTACTTTTGCTAGCTATCAAAAAACTAGCAGGTACGCTCGGCACTTTTACGGCCCAGCGTACCTGGTTTTCAATCCGCCACCCCTGGAGGCGGCGGATCCCATAGGAATCAATGGGAGTCTGACCATAGCGAAAGTACAAGTTCGCTGCTGACAGACATCCCATTGATTTCTATGGGAGCTGTCTACACCTAACACCCTAACATGTACCCCGAGTCTAAACACCACTAATCTGACCCCCCCTACACCGCCGCAACTAAATAAAGTTATTACCCCCTAAACCGCCGCTCCCGGAGCCCACCGCAAGCTACTCTATACATATTAACCCCTAAACAGCCGCTCCCTGAACCCGCCGCAACCTATATTAAATGTATTAACCCCTATCCTGCCCCCCCCTACACCGTCGCCACCTATAATAAATTTATTAACCCCTATCCTGCCCCCCACTACGCCGCCGCCACTGTAATAAAATTATTAACCCCTAAACCTAAGTCTAACCCTAACCCTAACGCCCCCTAACTTAAATATTAATTAAATAAATCTAAATAAATTAACTCTTATTAACTAAATGAATCCTATTTAAAACTAAATACTTACCTTTAAAATAAACCCTAATATAGCTACAATATAAATAATAATTATATTCTAGCTATCTTAGGATTTTTTTTTATTTTACAGGTACATTTCAATTTATTTTAACCATGTACAATAACTATTAAATAGTTATTAACTATTTAATAGCTTACCTAGCTAAAATAAAGAGAAATGTACCTGTGAAATAAATCCTAACCTAAGTTACAATTACACCTAACACTACACTATACTTTAATAAATTATTCCTATTTAAAACTAAATACTTACCTGTAAAATAAACTCTACGATAGCTACAATATAATTAATAATTATATTATAGCTATCTTAGGATTTATATTTATTTTACAGGTAACTTTGTATTTATTTTAGCTAGTTAGAATAGTTATTAAATAGTTATTAACTATTTAATAACTACCTAGCTAAAAGAAATACAAAATTACCTGTAAAATAAATCCTAACCTAAGTTACAATTAAACCTAATACTACACTATCATTAAATTAACTAAATAAACTACCTACAAATAACTACAATGAAATACAATTACATAAACTAACTAAAGTACAAAAAATAAAAAAAGCTAAGTTACAAAAAATAAAAAATTAAGTTACAAACATGTAAAAAATATTACAACAATTTTAAGCTACTTACACCTAATCTAAGCCCCCTAATAAAATAACAAACCCCCCCAAAATAAAAAAAATCCCTACCCTATTCTAAATTACATACATTTCAAAGCTCTTTTACCTTACCAGCCCTTAAAAGGGCCATTTGTGGGGGCATGCCCCAAAAAGTTCAGCTCTTTTGCCTGTAAAAGAAAAATACAACCCCCCCCCAACATTAAAACCCACCACCCACATACCCCTAATCTAACCCAAACCCCCCTTACAAAAACACTAATCCCCTGAAGATCATCCTACCTTGAGTCGTCTTCACTCAGCCGAGCCACCGATGGAACTGAAGAGGACATCCGGAGCGGAAGAAGTTAATCCTCCAAGCGGCGCTGAAGAAATCTTCCATCCGATGAAGTCATCATCCAGGCGGCGCTGAAGAAGTCTTCGATCCGGCCGATGTCATCTTCAAAGAGGCGCTGAAGAGGTCTTCTATCCGGGCGAAGTCATCTTCCAAGCCGGGTCTTGAATCTTCCTTCCGCCGACGCGGAACCACCTTCTTCACCGACGGACTACGACGAATGACGGCTCCTTTAAGGGACGTCATCCAAGATGGCGTCCCCTCAATTCCGATTGGCTGATAGGATTCTATCAGCCAATCGGAATTAAGGTAGGAAAATCTGATTGGCTGATGGAATCAGCCAATCAGATTCAAGTTCAATCCGATTGGCTGATCCAATCAGCCAATCAGATTGAGCTCGCATTCTATTGGCTGATCGGAACAGCCAATAGAATGCGAGCTCAATCTGATTGGCTGATTCCATCAGCCAATCAGATTTTTCCTACCTTAATTCCGATTGGCTGATGATGACTTCATCGGATGGAAGATTTCTTCAGCGCCGCTTGGAGGATTAACTTCTTCCGCTCCGGATGTCCTCTTCAGTTCCATCGGTGGCTCGGCTGAGTGAAGACGACTCAAGGTAGGATGATCTTCAGGGGATTAGTGTTAGGTTTTTGTAAGGGGGGTTTGGGTTAGATTAGGGGTATGTGGGTGGTGGGTTTTAATGTTGGGGGGGGGTTGTATTTTTCTTTTACAGGCAAAAGAGCTGAACTTTTTGGGGCATGCCCCCACAAATGGCCCTTTTAAGGGCTGGTAAGGTAAAAGAGCTTTGAAATTTATGTAATTTAGAATAGGGTAGGGATTTTTTTTATTTTGGGGGGGTTTGTTATTTTATTAGGGGGCTTAGATTAGGTGTAAGTAGCTTAAAATTGTTGTAATATTTTTTACATGTTTGTAACTTAATTTTTTATTTTTTGTAACTTAGCTTTTTTTATTTTTTGTACTTTAGTTAGTTTATGTAATTGTATTTCATTGTAGTTATTTGTAGGTAGTTTATTTAGTTAATTTAATGATAGTGTAGTATTAGGTTTAATTGTAACTTAGGTTAGGATTTATTTTACAGGTAATTTTGTATTTCTTTTAGCTAGGTAGTTATTAAATAGTTAATAACTATTTAATAACTATTCTAACTAGCTAAAATAAATACAAAGTTACCTGTAAAATAAATATAAATCCTAAGATAGCTATAATATAAGTATTAATTACATTGTAGCTATCTTAGGGTTTATTTTACAGGTAAGTATTTAGTTTTAAATAGGATTCATTTAGTTAATAAGAGTTAATTTATTTAGATGTATTTAATTAATATTTAAGTTAGGGGGGCGTTATGGTTAGGGTTAGACTTAGGTTTAGGGGTTAATCATTTTATTACAGTGGCGGCGGCGTAGTGGGGGGCAGGATAGGGGTTAATAAATTTATTATAGGTTGCGGCGGGTTCATGGAGCGGCGGTTTAGGGGTTAAACTATTTATTTAGTTGCGGAGAGGTGCGGGATCAGCAGGATAGGGGTTAATAATTTTATAATAGAGGGCGACGGTATAGGGGGGGCAGGATAGGGGTTACTAGGTATAATGTAGGTGGCAGCGGTGTCCGGGAGCGGCGGTTTAGGGGTTAATACATTTATAAGACTTGCGGCGGGGTCTAGGAGCGGCGGTTTAGAGGTTAGTAACTTTATTTAGTTGCGGGGGCCTCCGGGGGCGCCAGTATAGGGGGTAGAACAGTGTAGTTTAGTGTGAGTGCTTAGTGACAGGCTAGCAATAAAGCTGGGAAAAAGCCGAAGGGCAGCGAGATCGGATGAGTGATAACTGTCACAGTCCGCTGCTCATCGCCCCGCGGCTTTTTGACAGCTTTATTTGATAACTTAGGCGAACGTATTCAAGGTCCGCGGCGGCGAAGGTAGGCGAGCTTAGGCAGACGTATTGGGCCGGCGAAGGCAGGAAAGTAGACGGCTTGATAACTACCCCCCCAGGTGTACACCTGTTTTTTGGCCAGCACTTTTTTCACATAATTTTCACACACCATTCACATCTTTTACACATTTTTACACATTTTTTACACAATTTTTTCTACACAATTTTTTCTACACATTTTTTCTACATATTTTGTCTTATTTTTCACTAATTTTTAATTTTTTAATTTTTTTCTCATATTTTTATATTTTTATATTTTTTACATACATTTTACACATTTTTTACACTTTTTTAACACTTTTTTAGCTTCTACACAATTTTATTTTCACTTTTCATCCCTACTTTCCATTCCTACTTTTTTCATATCAACCCCACTTGGATCAACCCCATATGGAGTAATTTCAATTGGATACATTAGAACATCTGACACACTGGATCACATGGAACCCACCTGGACTATATAAGACTTTTTTATTTGAGACGTTTTATCTGGGACATTTACTGTTTTAGACATTTGTCTTTTTATCTAAAGTTTTTGAAGTTGTTTTATCCTTCTATGCTTGTTTAACTGCTTGTTTAACTGCAAGTTGTGTAAAATAAAAATAGGTATTACTTTTAAGGTTTTTAGTTATTTCATTTTATCAGCACCATATGTACTGGATTTTTCATACACCTGTGGAATTTATGTTACCCTTGCATACTTTTTAAGTATATACTGTCTAACATTCTATATCGGATATTTTTTATTAAGATCTGCAAGAAGTTTATATTGAATTTACCATCTGCCCCCTCTAATCCTTTGGATTCCACTTTTAGCTCTAAGACCACCCATTAGGAGGTTTTTTAGCACCACCCCCCCCCCCCACCCTTTACACACATTAACTTGTTTCTAACTGAACACATGGGTGAGCCAATGACAATTGGTATATATATATGCAGCCACCAATCAGCAGCTAGAACCTAGGTTCTTTGCTGCTCCTGAGCTAACCTAGATAAACCTTTCAGCAAAGGATAACAAGAAAAGGAAGCAAATTAAATAATTGGAGTAAATTGGAAAGTTGTTTAAAATTGTATGCTCTGGGGCCCATTTATCAAGCTCCGTATGGAGCTTGTGGGCCCCGTGTTTCTGGCGAGTCTTCAGACTCGCCAGAAACAGCAGTTATGAAGCAGTGGTCACAAAGACCGCTGCTCCATAACCCTGTCCGCCTGCTCTGAGCAGGCGGACAGGAATCACCGGAATTCGAGTACGATCGGGTTGATTGACACCCCTTGCTGGCGGCCCATTGGCCACGAGTCTGCAGGGGGCGGCATTGCACCATCAGCTTTTGTGAGCTGCTGATGCAATGCTGAATACGGAGAGCGTATTGCTCTCCGCAGTCAGCAAGGTCTTGCGGACCTGATCCGCACTGTCGGATCAGGTCTGCAAGACCTTTAGTAAATAGGTCTCTCTGTCTAAATCATAAGTGTCTAATTATGACTTTACTGTCCCTTTAACTTTACAATCACTTTAATGTCTTGTAGAAAAACTTGCTAATCATATTTAGATTAAAATTGTTATAGAGTGATATTTGCCTTTATTTTTACGTGACACATTTTATGCATTTCTTAGGGACTTTGATTTCTTTTTATATGCTCCTTCCAAAGTCATACTTCAGATGCATATGAAAAAATGTTGACTTACTGAAACTATAGATTTAAAACATAGTAATGCCAGACAAGAATAGAAGCAAAGCAGAGAAATTAAAGTACAGCAAATTTAGGCACATATGCCCTTTCCGTTTGCTTAATCTTTATCCTAAATGCATGAAGAGTATATCAGTTAAGCCACAATAAAAAGAGCTCTAATCTAAAAGCAACATTTTTTTTGACACATTCTTGAAAAATTTGTGCCTAAGTTGCTTTTTTAAGATTCAACCTATTCAGAAATATGTCAAGTATGTAAAAGCTTAAAATCTTCTCTTCTGTGACACACTTATGGGTGAATTGAAACATATATTTCTGGACTTACAATACTTGCATTTAGCAAAAACCTCTACTGTGCTAAAGAAATATGTATTTCCAAATAAAAAAAGATGGTTAGTAGAACTGACAGTAAATGGACCAAATTCTAGTCTTTAAAATTAAATACCAGAATTGATGGCTTTGTTAAAAACGTTTTTTTTTTTTTTCTTTCATGAATCAGTGTCTATTCGCATTTTAGGGCAAGATTACGAGTGGAGCCCAAACGTTTGCGTGCGAGTGATAAGAGGTTTATTGCGGGTGTTTGCACTAGTTGGGCTTACCACTGGTTATTACAAGTTGGATGTAAACGCGATCGCTTGAGTGCAATTGAGATTTACGCTAATGATTACCGAGTCCCTAGAGCTCTGGTTAACTGTTTTACGAAACAAAAAAGTGTCACAAAATACATAAAAAAATACATTGCAAATTATGCCTACACTGATAACAACAGCATCTAATTAAAATTATTAAAAAGAAAAAATTGCACAAACAAGTTATAGGGGCTTAAAGATATAAGGTCTCAAGTGTTAGAAAAAAATGCAGACAAAGGGCTTTAACATACATACATATACATCTCTAAAGATATATATGTATGTGTATATATATATATATATATATATATAGTATATATAATCAATTACATATATATATATATTTATATGTATTTATAGACATATATACACACATATAAACACGTAAATGTATATATATATATATATATATATATATATATATATATATATATATACATTGATTGGAGCCCTTTTCAGTTAAGTACAGTATATGAAAACATGTAAAAACATATTTATGCAATATATATATATATCTATATATATATATATATATAGATATAGATACATATTGTATCAAAATGCCATCAGACATATGTAGAAATATGTACTTCTAAATAAATAGAACATTTTCTGTTATATGAAGAACATTGGAATGTGAAATATTCATATTTTCATGTCAAGTTAGCGTACTTGAGAATATGTGATCAGGTTTGCTCGCTAGTTGGGACTTCTATAGGGGAATAGGTTATTGCGTGCATGATATTCTAAATTTGGCTTTTTACTAGTGTCAGGTTAGCACATGAGCGATAACTTTTTACTTTCAACTTGTAATAAAAGGGCAACCTGAAGCTTACTTCTACTCCACTTGTAATCTGGCCCTTAGTGTTTTCTTGGTGTATCATTTGGGAAAAATATAGGAATACAGGAACAAATCCCTAATTCTGCAATTCCTAAATCCAGAATTATTCTGAAACCCAGACTTGTCCTATTTTACAGATGCAAATATACAAATCCACTGTAAAAACAGCTGGACAGCATCTTAAATTTAAAGCGATATTACTGTCCAAATTTAAATGCTCATAGATTAATTACATCTTTGAATTGAAACATATTTACAATATACATGTATTGGCAAAACATTATTCTAGTAAAAGTTATCATTGTTTTAGTGTTAACATTTTTCACTGCACATGTATGTAAAATATAGCTTGATTTTCTCAGTGATCCAGCATTTTAAATACTGCAGCTCTGCAGAGCACCATCATAATACAGCGACCGGAAATGACATACGCATTGACACACAAACCGGAAGGGACCTACAAGGAACAAGCTCTGGTTCCATTTTTTGGCGGTTCTAACTAATTATCTTTTTGGCGGTTTTTACAATCATACACTACCACTCTGATAGGCCCCATAGCCCTATACATATTTTAACACTCTTCAAAGCTGGTGTTGTCTTGAAAAAGCAACATCAAAAAACAAACAGGATGGTCTCCTTAGTGAATCCTCAATTTATTATTTTCAAAAAACAGGAACAGACAGTGTCACGACTTTTCGGGGCTATGCCCCTTAATCATGTGATAAAAACAATCATTACACACCTGGGTTATATAGGCCAGTACCTGGGAATTAACCCTTACATTCTCAAAACAATCAAAAACATGAGTATAGCGCCCTCTTGTGTACCAGTGTGTGTAAGAAACAATTAAAAACAGCTACTTAGAGGCCTAAAAAGACAAAAATTGTACTCAAAAATACAACCTTAACATTTTATCAAAAATGTGTGCAAAAAAATTGTCAAGTACTAAATCAATAAACTGACATATAATAATGCTAAATGTATAAATGCATTACTGTGATGTTATATTAAATTTAACCAGTATAAACATATACAGTCAGAATAGAAAAAGTACTTGTGTGGCTTCAAAAACTGCAACGTCAAACTCCACATCAGCAGAACAGATAGCACCCTACTCAATAGAATCTGAAACATAAAAAAGTAACAAACAAGAATTAATTACATAGGATGATAAAAAGTAAGGTCCATTCAGCCCCGGTTGCCCATCATTTTCTGTCAGCAGGCCATCAGGTCAGTCAACTTAGGTTCCAGGTCATCGAGCAAATTCACACCCCTAGACGGGGTGGTGATAGAGAGTTATTACTCAAACAACGTGAAACATTCTGGATTTTTAAGCTCGATACCCTAGAACCTAAGGGGATGAATAGAGAGATTGATTGGACACCCTTTTATTAAATTTGTTACTTTTTATCATCCTATGTAATTAATTCTTGTATGTTACTTTTTTATGTTTCAGATTCTATTGAGTAGGGTGCTATCTGTTCTGCTGATGTGGAGTTTGACGTTGCAGTTTTTGAAGCCACACAAGTACTTTTTCTATTCTGACTGTATATGTTTATACTGGTTAAATTTAATATAACATCACAGTAATGCATTTATACATTTAGCATTATTATATGTCAGTTTATTGATTTAGTACTTGACAATTTTTTTGCACACATTTTTGATAAAATGTTAAGGTTGTATTTTTGAGTACAATTTTTGTCTTTTTAGGCCTCTAAGTAGCTGTTTTTAATTGTTTCTTACACACACTGGTACACAAGAGGGCGCTATACTCATGTTTTTGATTGTTTTGAGAATGTAAGCGTTAATTCCCAGGTACTGGCCTATATAACCAAGGTGTGTAATGATTGTTTTTATCACATGATTAAGGGGCATAGCCCCAAAACATTGTGACTCTGTCTGTTCCTGTTTTTTGAAAATAATAAATTGAGGATTCAATAAGGAGACCATCCTGTTTGTTTTTTGATGTTGCTTTTGGCAAGTTGGCAGTTACTTGCTCTTGGTCTCCTGCCTTTTGGGTTCCTGTGCTGGTTACTATTTTGATATTGTGATTGTCTTGAAAAAGGCCTGATTAAAGGCTGAAATGCATTGACTTCTTTTTTAACCTACCAGCCTGAGTTTCCTGATTACTTACCCGGTAAACCTATTACCTATTTAGACTATCCAGTATTTCAGAATTTGTGCACCTTTTGTTCAGTTTCCTTTACAGGCACCACTTGGAATCGATTCTGGACTTACTTCCTCCCCATTGTGACTCTCACCTTTGGATTAAAGATCACCATTGTTTTGTATATATTTTTTCTGGACATTTAAGACTCTGTAACTATATGGACTCACCCTCTACCGTCACATTTTTATATTGTGAATTTTACATTTTTTTTTTTTCAGTATTTTTTCAGTACTTTTCTCAGTTTATCTGGGTAATTGACACCTCTACAGTGTACACTTTTTTGAACTGGTCTTTTTTACCCTTTTTTTATATTCTTGTTCACATTTTTTATCACTCCTTATATGTACATTGAATTTTATGTTTATTGCATTTCATCTTTAAATGCATTTGCATATTTTTTGTTTTAATAAATTTGTATATTTCATATGTACTTTACACTAACTGATTTATTAAGCACACTTTAGCCTTCTCTTGGCGCTCCTAGCCCCCCCCCCCCCCCCCCCGCCGGTTTTATGCTCTCTGTTAACGAATGTGTTAGGTGATAGTTTAACTTTTAGTGAGCGTGGCGCTGTCTACTATTCTTTTCTCTATATCGCCCATAAAAATGCCCCTTTAGGGGCAATGGGTAGCTTAGTTTTTTTTAGTGTTAGTTTTTTTTTATTTTGGGGGTTGGTTGGGTGGGGGGGGGTTACTATAAGGGGGTACTTTGTAATTTTCTTAAGTAAAATAGCTGATTGCTTCAGGGCAATGCCCTACAAAGGGCCCTTTTAAGGGCTATTGGTAGTTTATTGTTAGATTAGCGGGTGTTTTTATTTTGGTGTGGCTTTTTTGTTTTTATAGGGGTATTAGAATAGGTTTAATTTTTATTATTTTGGATAATTTCTTTTATTATTTTTGTATTCTTAGATTTTTTTTATTTTTCATAATTTTTGTGTTTTTTTTGTAATGTTAGATTTTTTCATTTTTCTTAAAGTTAGGGTTTCTTTGTTTTTGTAATGTTAATGTTATGTTAGGTTTATTTATAGTTTAAGCTTATTTTTTTTATTTCACAGGTAAGTTTTTATTTTTTTTAAGTTAGTTATATTGTAACTTTAATTTAAAGTTAGGGAGATATTAGGTTTAGGGGTAAAAAGTTTAATTTTGTGTGTCACGATGTGGAGGGCTGGTGGTTTAGGAGTTAATAGGTTTAGTTTAGTAGTTGCGATGTGTGGGGCTGGTGGTTTAGAAAATAATAGTTTTAATTAGGTGTTAGCGATGCGGGGGGGTGGCGGTTTAAGGGTTAATCACTTAATTTAGTGTTGGTGATGTTGGGGGGCGG
Organism: Bombina bombina; assembly: GCF_027579735.1. Taxonomy (NCBI): domain Eukaryota; kingdom Metazoa; phylum Chordata; class Amphibia; order Anura; family Bombinatoridae; genus Bombina; species Bombina bombina. The sequence goes on along the minus strand of NC_069507.1, from coordinate 136,422,734 downwards.
CAGATTAGGGGTATTTAGAGTAGGGGTTTATGTTAGTGTGTTAGATTTATACACACCCTTCTTGTCCCCATAGACATCAATGGGAATTGCGTTATAGCGATCGCCATTCCACAACTGCTAGTTTTTTTCTAACACTTTCTCTCCATTGATGTCTATGGGGGAAAACGTGCACAAGCACGTCAAGTCAGGCCTTGGCTTTTGTGCGGTATGGAGCATATTGCACAACAAAAGAAGTTTTTCTTTGTAACTTGTAATGGCAGCGCTATGGGGAGTGTGATACTGCAAAATTTTTAGCGTTATTTACGCACCGGGTTTAGCCCACAACTTGTAATCTCAGTGATAGCTTGCCATCTATAATGCATACTTTCTATTATATCTTCTGCCTCCCTAGATTCTGTGGAAAGGAACATTTCTGCAGATAATTCACAAAGATTAAACATATTTTATAAAAGCAATGCCAATCCAGGTGCGTATTCAGACCTCTGGGAACCAAGGTTGCCAGATTGAATATCTACCTGGATTCAAGCTGCAATAATAATTTACCCCTCTCCCCACATCTACATGGGGAGGGGGGGCACATGGTCAATGATGAAATATCTTAAGTCAGAAACAGAGTGACCAGATGCTTAAAAGTGCCTTGTTACAGGCTGTTCAGAGTTCTGGTTTTTGATACCAGGTCTAATAGAGGCCCGATAGTTGTCCAAACTGGTCCGAAGGTTATCAGCCCTTTTTTCCGACATAGAATAACCCACATGATGTATTTTGTGGTACAGGTTACCCTATATTGGATCTCATATTTATTATTAGTCCAGGGTGAATAAAATATCTTTTTGTTGGCAAGACCATTGCAAGTAGTACATCCAGAACATTCAGGTTTCGTTGGTTTATAGCTTTGGATGGGATCTACTTTGACTAAGATATCCCTAGTGGACCTTGACCTTCTGTAACCCACCTTAGGGTGATTCATACCCCTAAAGGGTAAAGCAATATTTGTCCCAATGATATGCCAATCCTTTTTTAGTATAGAAGGCAATTAATTTTTGTCTGCCGTATAGGTAGTGGTAAAGGTTAGTCTATCCACCATTTCTATTGGTTTTGTGCAGAAATTGTGTTTCTCTAACATTTCTAACAGGGCTTAACATGGGTGTTCTATGGGCATGTATAACATTTTCTCTCAAATCCCAGTGTAACTCTCTAAACATTTCTGCCCTACAGATCTCTTAATTGCCTAATAGAAAAACATGTGATCGTAAGATGCTATACACAAGAAGCAGCATAATGTGATTTATATTGGTAGAGAGAAAAGGGGGGGTTCAATGGCACTACCGTGTAATGTGATGCACTATGGCTGTACCCTCATGGTATTAAATGGCTTGTATGCTAGGTTATAACTGGGGTCAGTGGTGCTGTGTATTGAATCAATAATTAGACACAAAAGAAACATGGGAAGAATCCCATTCTAGAATACACTTGTAGCACTCGTTATAGGCATAGGAATGTAGATGATATTCAAACTTAGAAATGATCAACAAAGGAAAACTCAAGGTCTCAGGTCTAGATAAAACATAACTTTTATTAGGAACACATAAAAATAGGAGTTTTAAAATAAAGGGATGTGCAACTTAAAAACAATGCTCACACTAGGGTGATATGGTACCTATCTATCAAAAATTGTAGTTCCAGAGGTTCAAATGCATATGTATTATATGTGAACCTTAATGGATCTCTAAATCCCGTTGATCCAAATCACATATAGATTGCACTGAGTAGGCAATAGTAATACTTGTGAATCTCGTGGATTAAAGAGAGTCTATGTACTAATGGTACAGGTACCTAATATCAATATGAATAGTTCATGTTAAGAAAGTATTTATAGATCAGTATACAGATCGGGCATACCCAGGTATCCACAAGGTAATAATGGTTGGAGTGTTGGCTGTGTACTTGAGTATCACATTGTAATGTGTTGGTGCATACTTAGATATGCCAATGATACTTGGCCGTAGGGTGGTTATGTAGATACTAATAACTGTATATTGGGAATATTTACAAATCCCTAGATAATACCCCTTTTACCAGGTTTTACTATGTAATTGCTGGAACATTTGTTAATTCCTAGCGGTCTGGCACATGCATATAGTACTATGCCTAAGGTGTTTCCACAACTTTTAAATGCTATGCAGGGTTAGTACAATCCTGAGTAGTTGCATAAGTGTGATAAGTACAGATTTTGCAGGACCTACATAAGCATAAGTTGAACTCCTAAGGATATAGTGGTGGTTTGTGAATTGGATTGTCCTCCACTGAGCAGTCCTAATCAAGTTTAAGCACAAATATATGGCGTTACAATAACATACTCTCTGTATATAAACGTGGTCAATTCGTGTTGTTATAATGTAACTTTAGTGTTTGAGATTCACTGTAGATTTGAAGTAGCAATAACACTACAGCTTTAAAAATTCGCTTAAGTGCTTTATTTAACTGCAAAGTTGGGACAACTTAATTTGGTATTCAAATGGTAACTGCATGTACATCAGGGGTTAATGCTTAGTTTCGCCGGTTGACCGCCAGACCCAGATTGATATGAGTCAGCGTATTAACAAGTTCAAATAATCTCCCTTCTTATGCTTATGTAGGTCCTGCAAAATCTGTACTTATCACACTTATGCAACTACTCAGGATTGTACTAACCCTGCATAGCATTTAAAAGTTGTGGAAACACCTTAGGCATAGTACTATATGCATGTGCCAGACCGCTAGGAATTAACAAATGTTCCAGCAATTACATAGTAAAACCTGGTAAAAGGGGTATTATCTAGGGATTTGTAAATATTCCCAATATACAGTTATTAGTATCTACATAACCACCCTACGGCCAAGTATCATTGGCATATCTAAGTATGCACCAACACATTACAATGTGATACTCAAGTACACAGCCAACACTCCAACCATTATTACCTTGTGGATACCTGGGTATGCCCGATCTGTATACTGATCTATAAATACTTTCTTAACATGAACTATTCATATTGATATTAGGTACCTGTACCATTAGTACATAGACTCTCTTTAATCCACGAGATTCACAAGTATTACTATTGCCTACTCAGTGCAATCTATATGTGATTTGGATCAACGGGATTTAGAGATCCATTAAGGTTCACATATAATACATATGCATTTGAACCTCTGGAACTACAATTTTTGATAGATAGGTACCATATCACCCTAGTGTGAGCATTGTTTTTAAGTTGCACATCCCTTTATTTTAAAACTCCTATTTTTATGTGTTCCTAATAAAAGTTATGTTTTATCTAGACCTGAGACCTTGAGTTTTCCTTTGTTGATCATTTCTAAGTTTGAATATCATCTACATTCCTATGCCTATAACGAGTGCTACAAGTGTATTCTAGAATGTGATTTATATTGGCTTCAGGATTTAATTTTTAATGTGCGCCCCCTGCTCACTGCTAACTTCGCCCTACACTGTAAAGTTTCCTTTTTCAGTGAGCTTGATTAATTTTAATAGGAATGTTGTATCCAGGCGCCAACAATGGAGGCTAAGGTTAAAATATTATGTTTATTCTAGACAATTCTGGTGTGATTGTAATGTTAAAAAATAATTAAAATGTATTAAAACACTTTAAACAACAGATACAGGTTAAAATCTAGTTAGAAACGCAAGGATCCTCGCTAAAATATGTTAAAAACAATAAGGTCAAAAACAATAATCTATAATCTTACACTTTACAATCTTACACTTTCTACAGGGTAATTATATAAACAAATTCCAACAATAATGTTTGTGAGTGAGAGCTTGCGCTCCACACTGTGGATATGGACTTCGTCCAAGTGATATAGGTGTGCTCAAAAAATGAGCAAAAAATAAGCAAAAAATATATCTCAGTCTTGTGAAAAATAAAACATCAGTCCTGTGAACAAATTAAATGTCAATCCTGTGAAGAAGAAAATCCTGTGAAGGATTAACTGTGAGATGAGAGTCAATCCTGTTGAAAAACTCCACTCCTGTGTAGATAACAATCAATTCTTGTGTGAAAGATATCCAAAACAACGTGATATGTGTTGCAAAAAAAAAAAAAAAAAAAAAAAAAAAAAAATGAAAAAAATAATAAGAAAAATATAGAAAAAATGTAAGAAAAAATGCTCTTTAGAGACTGAGCTCTAAGCAAAAGTAAAAATAGTGTTCTAAGCACAAATAATAAAAGTAATGTTCTTTGGGGACTAAGCCCCAAGCAAAAATTGGAGACAGTACACTAAGAGTAACAAACAAATGCTGCCCGACGATAAAAAACCTGTGGAGAAAAAATAATAACAATGTGTAGAAAATTCTTCAAATATACCCTCCTAGTGGAATAGAGCTTACCAGGTCTACGCGTTTCGGCCTTGCCTAGGCCTTTATCAAGACTAATGGTAAGCTATTGATTTGGGCCTTATATAGGGGATTCAATTTATAACCGGAAGTGTCATTTATCAATGACTTCCGGTTTACCGTTGCAATAATTTTCTAAATAAATATGTGTAATTACTATGGTTCTGTTTTCTTAGATATCTTTTGGTATGTGATAGTATAAAATATCATTAGGGGTTGAATCTTAAGAGGTAAAATATTGAAGTTTATTGGATATATCCTTGGCCTCCGTATTCACGATTACGTCACTTCCGGTGGGGAATAGATGATCAATTTGTTATTACTATAAGCCTAGAATGATTTGTATCTGGTTGCTTATAGTTTGGCCAACTTGGTTTAATAGTTGTTGATCAATAGTTATTTATTTTAATCCTTTTTAAGTTGGTTAGTTCTGGTTCCGATTTTCGGAAGTCCCCATTGGTGGTGACGTCATCGCTAATTAGCGCTAGTGATAGACTTTAGTAACGAGGGGTTAGTATGTGCAAATAAAGGGAATATAGCTGTTAAGTTCTAATTTAGTTTGGTAATCGGATCCTTATTTTACATGACTCTTAATAGATAGTGATATTTGGCAGAAATAAAATTTTAGAGAGTTGTATAAAGAAATATATAAATTATTATGTACTTTCATGTGCATAGCAAAAATTGGTACTATGCTTATAAATACTTTCATGCTTATAAATAATTGATTTCTTCTGTTGAAGGGTGAGGTTTTGTCTTTTGTGTCTGAATTTATGTTCATAAAATAAAGACTTCTTATTGTTTGTCTCAATCTATACAGTTTCTTCTCTGTCAGTTTATTCATGTTAACTATTTATATTTATAATAGTTGTGGAGATGTGCTATACCTCCCATTATCGATAATTTTGGAAGGTGGCAGCGATATGTTACTTGTTTACATATCTAATTAATAACGTTGTTTCTTTGGGTTAAAACAGTATAGGGGCGTACTGCATATCCTTTAGTGAAAGTTGGGGAGATTAGTCTGCTAGTTGTCCTTGATATTCGACTATAGATGGGAGGTTGGGCTATTCCTTAGTTTAAACATTGTTTTTATTTCAGGGCTATTTAGTGACGGTGACTATGACTATGGAGAAAATAGGGGTTTTTTTCTTTCAAGTGATGCTGACATGGCCATATCGCTGTCATCATCCTGGGTTGTCTGTCCTACCTTACTGTTGGAACAAAGACTATATAGGGACTCTTCAATTCCTTTTTCCTTACTATCTATAGATGACTATAGATTTTCGAAGGGGCGGCTGGAGTGCCATTAATTCTAATTTGTCATTAAATATATAAATTGTATAGCTGTTAATAGAGGGATTATTGATTTTATAGGCGGCTGGAATACCCTTAACTGCAGTATATCCTTGATTCCACAAGTTGTGTAACTGCCATACATTTGTAAATTGTAAGAGCTATAATAAATGTGTGGGGGAGAGTGTTGAGAGCTGTTATAATTAGGGAAGGGCATTATATACCTATTGGTAGAGACTATCGGCTGGCCTCTAAATATTTTATGTGGAGGCATCTTACTGATATGGACGTAACTTGTTTTATAATGATATGAAGGTAAATCGTTTTTTAGCCCCATAAGGACTTATACCTAGAGGGGAGAGAATCATGATCTTCATTGGGCTTAACTTAGAGAGAATATAATGGATATACGGTCCAGTCTGGTCTCAATTAGATTAGATGGGACAAATCCTCTTTATTATTCAATCCTTTCGGATGGAGACAATCCAGATTGAAAATCCACTTTGATTCTGCGGATAATAGTTTTCTTGTATAGTTTCCTCCTCTCCAATCTTTTCCGATTTTTTGGATGCCCATGTAGGTTAATTCTTTGGTGTTCCCTTTGTGTTTGGTTGAAAAATGTCTATACAGGGCTGTGTCCATATTTAACTTTTCTATCAGTAGTAAGTGTTCGCGAATCCGATCTTTTAGGACTCTTGACGTCTGGCCTACGTATTGGAGGCCGCATGAACACTGTAGCATGTATATCACTCCGCTGTCTTGACATCTAATTAGCTCTTTCACTTTGTATTCTTCTTTAGTTGTGAAGCTGCAAAATGTGGTTGATTTCTTGCCGCATTTACACGCTTTACACAGTGGACATGGGAAGAATCCTTTCACTTCTTTACCAAATGTATCCGTTATACCTTGCTTCTTTTTCTTCTCTATACTTGGGGCCAGTCGGCTCTTCAGGTTCTTAGTCTTCCGGTATACGAATTTTGGTTTCGCTGGTAGTTTATCACCTATTAGGTCGTCCTCTTTCAGGAGTGACCAATGCTTCTGGAATATTTTTTCTATGATGTCCTTGTTTTCGCTGTATTCCGTGATCATGGCCACATTGATACTGTCATCTTCCACCGGAGATATTTTTCTTTTATATTTCAAGAGATCCTTCCTCTCTGTTTTGTCAATTTCCTTGATTTTTTGATCCAGCATGCTCTCATCATATCCCCTTTCTAGAAATTTACCTTTAATGGTTTTGGCCTGTTCTTCCCATTTATCTTCTGTAGAACAGTTTTTCTTGATCCTTAACAATTGGCCCTTAGGGATGTTGTTTTTCCAGCTCTTGTGGTGACAGCTCATGTTGTGTATGTAGTTATTGCTGTCAACATTTTTAAAATGTGTAGATGTTTCGATTTTTCCCTCTTTTATTTCAATTTTAAGGTCCAGAAAAATGAGTTCAGTGGTGCTCCAGGTATGAGTGAACCTTAGATTGTCTGTGCTGTTATTCATAACTTTAATGGTGTAGTCCAAATCTTCCTGGGTACCTCTCCAAATGATAATGATGTCATCTATGTAGCGAAGGTATAGGACCAGGTCCGCGTCCGCAGGGCATGCCTCCCAAAAGATGCTTTCCCACTTGCCCATGTACAGATTCGCATAACTGGGCGCGAACCTGGTCCCCATAGCCGTGCCACAGATTTGTTGGTAGTATTTTCCTTCATCATGGAAATAGTTATGAGTCAGTATATCTAAGAAAACAGAACCATAGTAATTACACATATTTATTTAGAAAATTATTGCAACGGTAAACCGGAAGTCATTGATAAATGACACTTCCGGTTATAAATTGAATCCCCTATATAAGGCCCAAATCAATAGCTTACCATTAGTCTTGATAAAGGCCTAGGCAAGGCCGAAACGCGTAGACCTGGTAAGCTCTATTCCACTAGGAGGGTATATTTGAAGAATTTTCTACACATTGTTATTATTTTTTCTCCACAGGTTTTTTATCGTCGGGCAGCATTTGTTTGTTACTCTTAGTGTACTGTCTCCAATTTTTGCTTGGGGCTTAGTCCCCAAAGAACATTACTTTTATTATTTGTGCTTAGAACACTATTTTTACTTTTGCTTAGAGCTCAGTCTCTAAAGAGCATTTTTTCTTACATTTTTTCTATATTTTTCTTATTATTTTTTTCATTTTTTTTTTTTTTTTTTGTTTGCAACACATATCACGTTGTTTTGGATATCTTTCACACAAGAATTGATTGTTATCTACACAGGAGTGGAGTTTTTCAACAGGATTGACTCTCATCTCACAGTTAATCCTTCACAGGATTTTCTTCTTCACAGGATTGACATTTAATTTGTTCACAGGACTGATGTTTTATTTTTCACAAGACTGAGATATATTTTTTGCTTATTTTTTGCTTATTTTTTGCTCATTTTTTGAGCACACCTATATCACTTGGACGAAGTCCATATCCACAGTGTGGAGCGCAAGCTCTCACTCACAAACATTATTGTTGGAATTTGTTTATATAATTACCCTGTAGAAAGTGTAAGATTGTAAAGTGTAAGATTATAGATTATTGTTTTTGACCTTATTGTTTTTAACATATTTTAGCGAGGATCCTTGCGTTTCTAACTAGATTTTAACCTGTATCTGTTGTTTAAAGTGTTTTAATACATTTTAATTATTTTTTAACATTACAATCACACCAGAATTGTCTAGAATAAACATAATATTTTAACCTTAGCCTCCATTGTTGGCGCCTGGATACAACATTCTTACTAGATTTACCCTAGGTGGCAGCTAGGTACCACCAATCCGGGCATATAAGGTTTAGTCGGCGCTGAGATACACATACACATATTAATTTTAATAGGAGACATCTCACCACTCACAGGGACTTCCCTTTTTTTAAGATAATTCCACTGGGGCAGCCCTGTGAGGGTCAGAGTGAAAAACCAGGTCTGTTCTGGTGAGGTTTAGATAATTGGCCCCTAAATCACAGATTGGCTCCCCCAAATAGTAAAGATGTTTAATGTCTCTTTAAGCCTCTTCTTGCTAAGGTCCTTCCAATAATCTTTCTTTTTGGTATAATCCTGATTGGTCAAGTAAATAACCAATACAGATTAAAAACTTGTAGATCAAGTGTATTAACTGAAGCTCTTGTTATTTTGATTGTTAAAAATGGTGAGTGGAACTTTGCTACTGATATACAGTCTCAATTAAAAAAATGTTAATTTAATTTTAAAAATGTTTATACTTGGGTGATGTGTTTCTATATAATTAACATAACAAAACTGCCTTGTAATTAGAAAGTGTTTACTTTCCGTTTAAATAAAATTTAAATAAAGAAAAAAGGTTAACTAGAATATCCCGTAAAGTGTTGTAACGGTCAAATAGACATGTCTATGTCAAAATAACACAGGAAATTACCTCCCCACTGACACAAGATGCACTTACACAATTCAGTCTCACCACAATGTCTCATATTACTAACCACTGACTACCCTACCATCTAAAATCTCTACCACCTTCTCTATATACCTTATAATCAACCCACTTACCAGTATAACTGCAATTAACCATAACTATGATCTCCTACTGAGCACAAGGTCCCAGTTTAGATCTACATTTTTCCCAATATGTTGATGATATGCACAAACATCTCAGGCTTCCCACCACAACACTCCCCAGTGCAACCCTCTCACCCAATAGACCCTTTCCACAAATACCTTCCAAGACTAAGATTTCCTTACCGCATTAATTTCTAATATGTTAGGAACCCCCCATTTAAAAATCTACCCCCTAAGACTATCCCTCTGTGACCCTTCACTGCATATACAGCCAACCTAAGGGTTACCTTAACCTAATATCTTCCTTCTTAAAGGGACATTAAACACTAAATAACTGCTAGATAGAATAATGCATTCAAAGAAAAGATTAGTCTGAGAATAATAAATAGATTCATTTTTAAAAATTTCATTAGTGGTTTAAATAGTGACAAATTAAGTATAATGTTTTACTGTCTATAAAACAATGCGAGATGCCATGTTGTAACTTAGGTAACCTTCTCTGCTGTAGCCAATTAGGGACAGTTATAAATAGGTTACTAGAGTGTGCAGCCAATGTGTTCTATTTCTAACAGGAACTGAAAAGTTTACCATTTCTGAATGGAATTACAGGAAAAGGGGACTAAATAAATCATGAAAGTATATTGCAAAGTTTATTTTACATATATGATTTATCCTTTTATATTATAATCTCGAAGTGTTTAATGTGCCTTTAAGAGACTCACTAACCCCTTCCAAGAGACTTTCAAACAGATGACTCTGTTTAAAACTGCGCCTGAGCATAAAATCCATTTATTTCCAAAATCACAAAAAACAATATTTTTTCCAGTGCTTCATGATGTTTTTTTTTTTAAATTTAGATAAAAACCTTTTTGCTGACTTTGATCTGAAAAAAAATGTCTCTTTATTAGACTTGTACAGCAGTGGTATAATTCCTTTCGGAAAAATTATTTGTAGCCAATATACTATAATAGGAGGTTTAGCGTGGTGAATCCCACAGCCTGTGTTGAAGGACCTTCTCCTTTTCGCCCTGCTATTTAAAAGCTCTCTGCTCAGGTGAGATATTCTAAAATGATCCTTGAGCACTGAGAGATTCCTAGGGACATTTTCAAAAGGCAGATTTTGCTTGACTTCGCCAAGGGGCGTTCCCTGCATTTCTACATGTGAAGGAGAGACATTGCAATATAGCACTACATGACAGTTCTTCTGCATTTACACGTTGTGCTTTCTGTTTTATAGCACTTTTATTACATTGAAACTTTTCACTTTCTATTTTGTATTTTATTTTGTATACAGCAGTGTTTTTAGCTAGGTGATTTTACAAATTCTTATTATGCTTTGACAGTTTCTGTGTAACTTTAACAAATTAGAATCATACGTACGTATCATATGTATGTGTAACTTTTAAAAATAACATTGCATATTGCATTTCTTCTATTTAAAGGGACACTGAACCCAAATTGTTTCTTTCATGATTCAGATAGAGCATGACATTTTAAGTAACATTCTAATTTACTCCTATTATCAATTTTTCTTCGTTCTCTTGTTATCTTTATTTTAAAAGCAGGAATGTAAATGTTAGCAGCCAGCCCATTTTAGGTTCAGCACCATGAATAGCGCTTGCTTATTGGAGGCTTACATTTACCCACCAATAAGCAAGGATAACCCAGGATCTCAACCAAAAATGGGCCGGCTCCTATGCATCACATTCCTGCTTTTTAAATAAAGATAGCAATAGAACGAAGAAAATTTGATAATAGGAGTAAATTAGAAAGTTGCTTAAAATTGCATGCTCTATCTGAATCATGAAAGAAAAAATGTGGGTTTAGTGTCCCTTTAAATTAAAACTGAAAAACTGTCAGTTTCCCAGAGAGCTTCATTACTTTCTATGGGTTAGATAATCAAACATTCTATAGTTTGGAGAGAGATTATAAAGTAGACTTTACAGGGGCTGAACTCACTGAATATCCTAAGAAAAGGGAAGGAACCTGGAAGTCTTAGAGAGACGAGAGATGCCCTCCATAGAAAGTAATGAAGATCTCTGAGATGCAAAATTTCACATAGGAGAGAGAAGGTAACTGTAGAACCCCCAGGGCTGATTTAAAGGTTCCATTTGCATCAATTACAAATTAAATTAATTTTTTCACTACAATTTAACTTGATTTTGTCTATATTATAGTAAATTCCGCCCGCATTACAAGTTGAAAGTAAATGCAATAACGTGAGCTTAATAGAAATTTGCACTAGAATGATTACCGCGACTTCAGAGCTCTGGTTAACTGTTATACGAGTCAATAAAGTATCACAAAACACATCAAAAATACATTTAAATTACAGTTACATTCATAATAACACTATCTAATAAAAATTATTTTTAAAAAAAATAGCAATAAAAAGTTATAAGGACTGAAAGATATGAGATGTCAGGTGTTAGAAAAAAATAGGCTTTTCCATAGGGATCCATAGGAGCACATATATAAATATATGACTGTATATAAATATATATGAATGTATTTCTATACAAATGTATATATGTATTTATATGTGCATATATGCAATTACAGACATGTATACACATAAAAATACAGATATACATATGTTTATAAATATATACATATATTTCATTGCAATACTGTGCTCGTGTTGGTGCAAGCCGGCGTTTCATATGTTTTTTTTTCTTTCAAAACAAGGCTCTATGGGGGAATAAAGTCTATGTGGGAATATGCTCCAGTTGCAAAGTCTTTTTTTCTATGCGAGCATGCGACCGTGAGAGCACAAAAGTTTTACTTGCGACCTGTAATACGTGTGCAACTGGGCTACTTTGTAAAAGCTACACAGAAATATACAAAGTATGATCCCAATTTTTTTTAAATAACACAGAAACTTTCAAAACATAATCATAATTTGTGAAATCGCTGCTAGAGCTAAATATAAATGTATTAACATATAAATGAGGAAGTGCAAAGCTTAAATGAAATAATTCTGAAAGGACCCAATCTCAAATGTAAACTCATATAAAATACTAAATGTAAGTGTAACAAAACTAATATCATGCAGGGCTATATTGCATTGGACTTGTCTCTCCTTTACATACATAAACGAGAGAGATCTCAGTGTTGGAGAGTTCTAAAATCTGTCTTTTGAATATTCAGTGAGTTCAGCCCCTGTTAATTCTGAACTGCAAATTATCCCCAAGCTGGAGGATCCTTTGAATATCAGGGCCATAGGGCCTGATATTCACAAGCTTGCTGCTCACCTAAGATGATCTAAGACATCTCGTCAGTATGGAGAGGTCCCTACAAAATTGTTAGACACAAATTTTAATTTGAAAGATATTTATCTCACTATGCAGGATTTTGTATATAAAGGAGAGACACCTACATTGTAATATAATGTCTAAAACCCCCCAAAGATTTTGCATGATTTCTTTTCATCCTGGTGAGCTTTTGAATGTCAGGCCCATAGTGAGAAGTAGTGTGTGCATCCTCAGCGCCCGCACATAACAATAGCATACAGAATTTGCTTTTTGGCCTCTAGGAAAAGTTAGAAACACAACAATTTTGACACAAAATGTACATCTTTTAAGTCATTAGACCCTGCAATCCCAAGCAGTAGTTGCATGACCTTGCCAGATGTGTTTGCTCAGGGCCTACGGGGTTAAATGCATAGACTTATGGTGTCAGTAGTGCTAAAATGACTAACAAATTAGAGCATATAATTTGTGTACTACAATGTCCCTGGTACACATTCAGCATCATGTCAGTGACATAATCCAGATACAGCATACAATTTTAAACAACTTTCCAATTTACTTCTATCTAATTTGCTTAGTTCTCTTGGTATCCTTTGTTAAAACTTATACCTAGGTAGGCTGGGAGTTAGCTGCTGATTGGTGGCTGCAAGTATGTGACTTTTGTGCATTACTGATACTTCAATAAAGGATATAATAAGAACAAAGCAAAATTGATAATAGAAGTAAATTGAAAAGTTGTTAAAAAATGTGTGCTCTATCAGAATCACAAAATGTTGGTTTTCATGTCCCTCTAAAGGGACAGTCTAGTCAAAATTAAACTTTCATTATTCAGATAGGACGTTTTTACTTTTATCATCAAATTTGCTTTATTCGCTTGGTATTCTTAGTTGAAACTAAACCTAGGCAGGCTCATATGCTAATTTTTAAGCCCTTGAGTAGGGCCGTTGCTATGATTTTTGGCCACACAGGCGAGGATACATTTTGCCACCCCCACAATTACATACCCTCCTATTGCTAGTTAAAGGGATATGAAACCCAAGTTTTTTACAGCATGACATTTTAAACAACTTTCTAAGTAACTCCTATTATCAATTTTTCTTCGTTTTCTTGGTATCTGTATTTTAAAAAGCAGAAATGTAAGCTTAGGAGCTGGCCTGTTTTAGGTTCAGAACCTGGGTAGCGTTTGCTTATTGGTGACTAAATTAAAATCAGTCAGTGGTTGTGCTGCATAGAAAATCAGACAGTGGTTGCCCTGCAAAACAAATCAGACAGCGGTTGTGCTGCATAGCAAATCAGACAGCGGTTGCACTGCATAACAAATCAGACAGCAGTTGTGCTGCATAGCAAATAAGACAGTGGTTGCGCTGCATAGCAAAACAGACAGTGGTTGCGCTAAATAGCAAATCAGACAGTGGTTGCGCTAAATAGCAAATCAGACAGTAGTTGCACTGCATAACAAATTAGACAGTGGTTGCACTGCATAACAAATCAGACAGTGGTAGTGCTGTATAACAAATCAGATAGTGGTAGTGCTGTATAACAAATCAGACAGTGGTTGTGCTGCATAACTAATCAGACAGTGGTTGTGCTGCATAAAAAGATCAGACAGTGGTTATTCTGCATAACAAATCAGACAGTGGTTGTGCTGCATTTTTACATTGAGAAAGTTAATGTCCCAACAAAAGATGGAAAGTTATGGATTACTGTTGTGGGTGAAAATTCACACACACACATTTACACACATAAACACACATTTACACACACACTTACACACACACGCACTTCCGCACACACCTTTATACACACAAATGCACATATTCATAAACACATTTAGGGAAGGGCACTTGGGCACTAGGACCATGTTACTTTAGAAGGTACAACTTACTTTTAGCAGCAATCATGTTTGAATGCCATAGTTTGACCCTGCTTATCAGACAGGTTCCTGACTGAGGATCTGTGTCTGGACTGAACTGCTTCAGTGATCACAGACAGTGAACACAGCTTTAAAACTCCTCTGTCCAGCACGCAGCAACTGCTCTAAGTGTTTCAACTTTAAACACTGAGAGAAGTTGCTGCGTGCTGGAAACAGGAGTTTTAAAGCTGCCTGTGTTTTAGGGGTTTTTTTGTTTCCAGTGTAGCTCCTAACAACGTGCACAGATCTCCCTGACTAAACTCTGCACAAAATCAGCAGGTTTAGTTCAGGCTCAGCAGACACTGCCCTGGCTGCATCGGCCACCCTCAGATGGAGATTGATGACTGATCTGAGTCAGACCATAGCACACAGTCACTCACCGGCATCCTCAGAGACACACTGCCCACAGACATCAGTCCTGAATCCTAGATTAAGTTGTGTTCGTTGCTTCAAAAACTGACACATGACTGCACTGACTGTGCAGGCATTGGGGGAATTTGTGGTCACATGATGACCAAGTGGTAAGGAGGGCGCAATAAGATCCAACAATGCAGCAGCCCAGGAGCTGAGGGGCAATGCGGGACAAATGGCACCCCTAAACTCGGGCGCACATAAATATGAAAAATATATTAAAAAAATTCACTCTGACTCACGCATCCTGCTGCTTCAATGCCGGCAGCCAGGCAGAGACAGATCCAGGGCCCCCTGCTAGGGGAACCCTAAGGCGGCTGCTTAGAGGTCTTACACAAGCGCCAGCCCTGCCCTTCAGGACTGTCTTATATCACATGCCTTTCAAATTGCTTTTCACAACAAGAGACTGATAGTTCATGTATTGGCCATATAGATAACACTGTGTTAACGCCCGGGAAGTTATTTAAGATTTAGCACAATATAATACTAAATTTAACTCAATAGATATTATATAGTCACAGTCATGTGATCAGGGGGCTGTCAGAAGGTTCTTAGATACAAGGTAATCACAGAGGTAAAAAGTGTATTAATATAACTGTGTTGGTTATGCAAAACTGGGGAATGGGTAATAAAGGGATTATGTATCTTTTAAAACAATACAAATTATATTGTAGACTGTCCCTTTAATGTTCCATTTATCCTAACTTCATTTCTACCTTATGATTAGAAAAACATTTTTTTTACTAAGCAGTAACTGCAAACTTGATTCAACATATTCCTACATCATATGAATATAGTAATCATTTCTGGTTTTCTTCCAAGAGATTCCTGCTAAGAGGAATATATACTGCTTGTCCCATGTGCACAGCATGGCTTCAACCAGGTTTGAACATCATTTTTTCATTTTCAAACCTATCTTTGCAGAAAATAAAGTCAATACTAGAAATGTTCACTTTGTATGTCAAAGAACATTTTGGTTAATATACTGGAGACATTAAAAGTTGTGCCCTTTAAAATTTTCCACTCTCAGACTTTAAATAAAATAAATAATAATTCTCTGTATGGGGTTTGTTATGTTTTGATTTTTATATTGTATTCTACTACAATCTGAGCACAAATAGAAATATCTTACAACAGCTTTAGATGTTTAAACATGACATTAAAGGGATACTAAACCCAATTTTTTTTCCTTTCATGATTCGGATAGAGCATGCAATTTTGAACAACTTTACAATTTACTCCTATTATCGATTTTTCTTCGTTCTCTTGCTATCTTTATTTGAAAAGCAGGAATCTAAGCTTAGGAGCCGGCCCATTTTTGGTTCAGCACCTGAGTAGCGCTGGCTGATTGGTGGCTAAATGTAGCCACCAATCAGCAAGCGATACCCAGGGAGCTGAATCAAAAATGGGTTGGCTCCTAGGCTTATTTAGTTACTGTTTTTCAAATAAAGATTGCAAGAGAACAAAGAAACATTTATAATAGAAGTAAAATATAAAGTTGCATGAAAGAAAAAAAAATGGGTTTAGTATCCCTTTAAAGCTCATAGTGAACTATATATTTTAAATTGGGAATAACAGTTAATTTTTCATATTTACAAATTATAAAAACTGCAGTGTAGTGCAAATTATGGTGGGTAATTTATAAAATACAGTAAAGGCTTGAAATAAATCAAGTTAAAGCTTTCATAGTAACCTTTGCACCTTTTACAATACGTTCACAGCTGGAGCTTGCAGCTTTGAAATCAATCCAAAAAACAAGGTTTTGAAGCCCCAAGGAAAAAAATATCATCAGAATGCAAACGGAAAGACCTCATTTGACATACAAGATACACAAATCTTCTTTTAATGTTACCACCAGCTATTATAGCACTTTTTGAAAAGCTTTCTTTTGATTTGACTACTAAAGAAAACAGGCTCCCTCTTGGAAGCAACTGATTTTTATCCTCTCTGTTTTTAATATCATAATCAAATTTTCCACTTATATTTACCCTTAAAGGGACAGTATACCCTATTTTTTCTCCACTTTACTTTGTTTCTAATGATCCCTTTTACCTGCTGTAGTGTATTAAACTGTTTATAAATATCTCCTTTTACTTTATTTCAGCATTTGAAATGGCATATGTTGCCTGTGATATACCTACATATACTAAACATTCCCATACTTAAAGGAACAGTCTACACCAGAATATTTATTGTTTTACAAGATAGATAATAACTTTATTACCCATTCCCTAGTTTTGCATAACCAACACAGTTATATGAATTTTGTTACATTTACTTTTTACCTCTGTGATTATCTTGTATCTAAGTCTCTGCAAACTGCCCCCTTATTTCAGTTCTTTTGACAGAATTGGATTAAAGCCAATCAGTGCTTACTCCTAGGTAAATACACTTGCGTGAGCTCAATGTTAAAAGAACATGGGAAGGGGTGTAAGTAAGCGCTAGAACAGCTTAAAAGGCTAAATGCGAATAAACAAGTACAATTTATTACAATAAAAATGTTAAAACTAATTTCATGGATCCATGCATAACAGAAATTAAAACCAAAAGAGTACAGTCTAGCAGTGATATAGCATACCACAGAGTTAAAAATAAGAGATATATCTAGGTGGGAGGTTATACCGTGTTAGGATGTATATATACCTCAGTGGTTCAAAACAAAACTAAAACATAAGTGCGAATGTGAACCAAACAATGCCAAAAATAAAATACAATATTACAATCAAGAAACCTATAGATAAGGTGAAGAAATTCCAGTGGGGAATGTGTACAATAACGCTGAATTGTCAATATATTCACAATAATAATAATAGTCCCAAGTAAGTCTAAATAAGTGTCCTCCAGATATCATGAAGATGTGCTGATGAGAAAAAGGTGTTATAAAGTGTTGAAAAAATTCCAAACTTCCAAATTCAAAATCCGAAACACAATGTGAAACAAGGGCGATGTGTAGAACGTCTAAAAATAATATCTGAGCTCAATTTAAAAATGCTAAATCCAAAAAAAATTTAAATCCAAAAAAAAAAAAAAAAATATATATATATATATATATATATCTGAAATGTATGAAAAAACAGGCGCCAGAGGGCACACTGCGTGTAATACGTTCAAATATTTTGCATCTGTATAACAGTGGGGGAAAGTCCACGCTCACCTGGTATACCCTCAAGATATGAGGTATTTTTGGGCACTTGTGTTAGTATACTTTCACTCCTCAGCAGTCCTCTCGCTTGTCCACGTGTCCTCACTTGTTTCTTGGCTTTTTGATATAGTCCCAAGTAGCAAGGAATTGCCTCCAAGTATATGATATGGGAGTGAGATGGGGGTGTGTATATATGTATTAGATTGATACACTACTAACACAAATATGGAGTAAAACCAGGTTTTAATATATCATAAAGCAATAACAATAACAATAACAGTAATATGTGAGTATAAAATATATATAGCACACAGAGGTTTATGGTTGGTAAGCAGATAGAAACCAGCGACAATAGTATGTAGCTATAGAGCCGTAGCCAGACCCAGTGTATGTTCCAATGTTCTGGATATGAAAACAGGGCTGGCTAATTTGCTCTAATATTTCAGTATAATGCTATGGAGCACTTAAGGATCCGTTTCGGGCCGTTGCGCTATAGTAGATAGTTCAGTACCCAAAATCCTTATGCAGCTCCATATAGAGACTGACTGCACAGTGTGCAGTAACGTTACGTGCGTGACGTGCGGCGGGGGGCGGAGCCTTACGTGTTTCGTAACCAATGGGTTACTTCATCAGAGGTATGGGCCGCCCCCCAACCTTGATCTATTCATGCGTATGGTTGAGGTTAGTTAGCCTCCTTTTGGCCCCTTATACGCCATTTTACAAGTGGGCAAATGGAATTAAGCATTTACGGATCATTATGTGCTTAAATATATTGCTTGAACAAAAGTCATATTGTGAACAATTACAATTTTAAAATATATATATAAAACAAAGGACAATTTAAAATTATTTGTCTAGTTTTAGTGAAAGCCACAGTGTTCCTCACTCGTATTCTAGCTTCTGTTCCGTTTTAATAGCAGGTTACTTCTTATAGTGTGACAGAGAATGAAAAAGCAAATCCCTTAATATCTGTAAATAAATTGCCCCTGGTTTTAAATACCAGTTTATACACATAAAAATAAAATAATTAAATAATTCAAGTATCTTTAAAACCTTAAAAGCTTATTAGATTCATAAAACTCCTTAGTATTGATACACACTTGGATCTCCATAAGTTGTCCTTGAAATTAGTTATTTTCAAATTAAAAAAACACTACTTATATAAAAAAACGTTAAGAGGCTGATGGTGAAAAAGTATTAGTAATATTAATTAGCATTATTTGACTCTAAAAGCAGCTTATTAATATAGCTTTGAAATATCCAAATGAGGGGGAGATAAAAAATAGAAGATAGAGGTTACCAAGATCTTACAGAAAAGCTGCTAGATCAATGTCTCTGTTTAACCCTTTGGGTTCCAGGGTTTTGAGTTTATGAATCCAAAGTGTCTCTCTTTTGCGCAATTCTAAAAGTCTGCTACCTCCTCTTTTGTCTGGAAGTATTTGGTCTATTGCTTTGATAAAGAATTCATTTTTGTTCTTTCTATGAATCTGGGAAAAATGGTTTATTAGTGGATTCTTGAGGATTCCAGCCTCAATGTTTTTCATGTGTTTCAAGCAGCGGATCTTTAAACCCCGTGTCGTACGCCCAATATATCTTTTATGAATGTGGGATTGAGGCCATTAAAAGATCATTTGATAATACTAATCAAGTGACTCCCATCCAGAGAAATTTTATACTAGAATCCATCAGGTATATCTTACAAAAGAATTATTTTAAATTTGAAGGAAAATTTTACCTACAGAGTACAGGGACTGCAATGAGCACAAAATTTGCGCCCAATTTTGCGAACCTGTACATGGGGGCATTCAAAGAAGATATGGTTTATGAAGATACAAAGTTTAAAAATAAAAATGTAATATTCTGGCATCGGTTCATAGATGATATTCTGGTCATCTGGGATGGTGAAGTGGATTCATGGAATACTTATGTACAGGAGCTAAATGCCAACTGCATGAATCTTACATTCACCCAGAGACTAGAAGAATCCTCTATTGACTTTCTAGATGTCCCTTTGTACAACTCAAATGGAAATATCTGTAGTAAACTCTATAGAAAATCCACTGACACTAACGGCTATCTAGATGCGAGAAATAGCCACCACCTGAAATGGATAGAAAATATCCCATTCGGGCAATTTCAGAGACTCAGGCGAAACTGCATGGATATTAATAACTTCGAAACTGAGGTAAAAATTCTTAAAGATAAATTTGCAGAAAAACATTATCCAACAAAGATAGTTCAGGGAGCTTATGAGAAAGCTACTAAACTAGATAGACAGACATTTGTTCACGGTAAGAACACACTGGCAGAAACATCAGCCACACACAGACAGAATACATCAAAGACAAAATACAAAAGAGACAAAAGAATAAACTTTGTAACAACATTTAATGAAGGCCACTGGAGAATCAAGAATATACTGCAGAAAAACTGGTCAATACTGAAAAATGACCCTATATTGAAAGAGACTATAGGGAATAAACCAAATGTGACATATAAGAAAAATAAAAATTAAAAAAAAATTCTAGCTCCCAGTGATACACAAATTAAAAAGAAAAAAGACACAAGTCAGATTACCAATTTACAAGGCTTTTATAAATGTTCAAGAAAAAAATGTGTTTGTTGTGCACACACACACAGGGATAAAAAGTTCAACAAGTACATTGATAGTGGAAAGAATGGAGACAACTACCCAATCAAAGGTTTTTTTAACTGTAAATCAGATCATGTAGTGTACATGATAGAATGTACATGCAGCAACCCTAAAAGATATATTGGGCGTACGACACGGGGTTTAAAGATCCGCTGCTTGGAACACATGAAAAACATTGAGGCTGGAATCCTCAAGAATCCACTTATAAACCATTTTTCCCAGATTCATAGAAAGAACAAAAATGAATTCTTTATCAAAGCAATAGACCAAATACTTCCAGACGAAAGAGGAGGTAGCAGACTTTTAGAATTGCGCAAAAGAGAGACACTTTGGATTCATAAACTCAAAACCCTGGAACCCAAAGGGTTAAACAGAGACATTGATCTAGCAGCTTTTCTGTAAGATCTTGGTAACCTCTATCTTCTATTTTTTATCTCCCCCTCATTTGGATATTTCAAAGCTATATTAATAAGCTGCTTTTAGAGTCAAATAATGCTAAATAATATTACTAATACTTTTTCACCATCAGCCTCTTAATGTTTTTTTATATAAGTAGTGTTTTTGAATTTGAAAATAACTAATTTCAAGGACAACTTATGGAGATCCAAGTGTGTATCAATACTAAGGAGTTTTTTGAATCTAATAAGCTTTTAAGGTTTTAAAGATACTTGAATTATTTAATTATTTTATTTTTATGTGTATAAACTGGTATTTAAAACCAGGGGCAATTTATATACAGATATTAAGGGATTTGCTTTTTCATTCTCTGTCACACTATAAGAAGTAACCTGCTATTAAAACGGAACAGAAGCTAGAATACGAGTGAGGAACACTGTGGCTTTCACTAAAACTAGACAAATAATTTTAAATTGTCCTTTGTTTTATATATATATTTTAAAATTGTAATTGTTCACAATATGACTTTTGTTCAAACAATATTTTTAAGCACATAATGATCCGTAAATGCTTAATTCCATTTGCCCACTTGTAAAATGGCGTATAAGGGGCCAAAAGGAGGCTAACTAACCTCAACCATATGCATAAATAGATCAAGGTTGGGGGGCGACCCATACCTCTGATGAAGTAACCCATTGGTTACGAAATGCGTAAGGCTCCGCCCCACGTCGCACGTCACGCACGTAACGATACTGCACACTGTGCAGTCAGTCTCTATATAGAGCTGCATAAGGATTTTGGGTACTGAACTATCTACTATAGCGCAACGGCCCGAAACGGATCCTTAAGTGCTCCATAGCATTATACTGAAATATTAGAGCAAATTAGCCAGCCCTGTTTTCGTATCCAGAACGTTGGAACATACACTGGGTCTGGCTACGGCTCTATAGCTACATACTATTGTCGCTGGTTTCTATCTGCTTACCAACCATAAACCTCTGTGTGCTATATATATTTTATACTCACATATTACTGTTATTGTTATTGCTTTATGATATATTAAAACCTGGTTTAACTCCATATTTGTGTTAGTAGTGTATCAATCTAATACATATATACACACCCCCATCTCACTCCCATATCATATACTTGGAGGCAATTCCTTGCTACTTGGGACTATATCAAAAAGCCAAGAAACCAGTGAGGACACGTGGACAAGCGAGAGGACTGCTGAGGAGTGAAAGTATACTAACACAAGTGCCCAAAAATACCTCATATCTTGAGGGTATACCAGGTGAGCGTGGACTTTCCCCCACTGTTATACAGATGCAAAATATTTGAACGTATTACACGAAGTGTGCCCTCTGGCGCCTGTTTTTTCATACCTTTCAGATCTCTAAGAGGAACCTCGCCCGGCGAGGGACATTCCTTTCATACAGACGGGCTGCCAAACTTACACAGCACACAGGAACTAGCACTGTGGACATAAGGAACATTATACATCCATAGACTGACCATCCTTAAATTTATGAGACTGTTTACTACATAACCTGCAAGTGTCTTGTATATATATATATATGTTCTGGGTAGTGGATGGGAACATATATTAAGACCAACAGTATACTCATACACTTCTAGCGCTGATAACCTTTCTGTCTCTAAAAATATATATATATATATATATCAGAAGTGGTGAAAAAATGTGTGGAAAAAACGTGAAAAATACCAAACAAAATCTATAAAAAAGGCAGAGTCACATAAGCAGGAGTAAAGACTGGATTCTGAAGTCAAGTACTCATAATAAAATCCTCAAAATGATAAAATCCTAAAGGGAAAAAAAAAGAGAAAACAAATAGTGCAACACTGTATACAATAAACAATATTGATGATTAAAAACAAGCTCACCAGTATGCCAATGCATTTCGGCCTAGATTAGGCCTTTCTCAAGGCTAGTCTTGAGAAAGGCCTAATCTAGGCCGAAATGCGTTGGCATACTGGTGAGCTTGTTTTTAATCATCAATATTGTTTTGAGAAAGGCCTAATCTAGGCCGAAATGCGTTGGCATACTGGTGAGCTTGTTTTTAATCATCAACATTGTTTATTGCATACAGTGTTGCACTATTTGTTTTCTCTTTTTTTTTCCCTTTAGGATTTTTATCATTTTGAGGATTTTATTATGAGTACTTGACTTCAGAATCCAGTCTTTACTCCTGCTTATGTGACTCTGCCTTTTTTATAGATTTTGTTTGGTATTTTTCACTTTTTTCCACACATTTTTTCACCACTTCTATATATATATTATTTTTTGGATTTAACATTTTTAAATTGAGCTCAGATATTATTTTTAGACGTTCTACACATCGCCCTTGTTTCACATTGTGTTTCGGATTTTGAATTTGGAAGTTTGTAATTTTTTCAACACTTTATAACACCTTTTTCTCATCAGCACATCTTCATGATATCTGGAGGACACTTATTTAGACTTACTTGGGACTATTATTATTATTGTGAATATATTGACAATTCAGCGTTATTGTACACATTTCCCACTGGAATTTCTTTACCTTATCTATAGGTTTCTTGATTGTAATATTGTATTTTATTTTTGGCATTGTTTGGTTCACATTCGCACTTATGTTTTAGTTTTGTTTTGAACCACTGAGGTATATACACATCCTAACACGGTATAACCTCCCACCTAGATATATCTCTTATTTTTAACTCTGTGGTATGCTATATCACTGCTAGACTGTACTCTTTTGGTTTTAATTTCTGTTATGCATGGATCCATGAAATTAGTTTTAACATTTTTATTGTAATAAATTGTACTTGTTTATTTGCATTTAGCCTTTTAAGCTGTTCTAGCGCTTACTTACACCCCTTCCCATGTTCTTTTTCCATTAGCCTACTAGGAGGCTAGTCTGTTAGTAAGCCTAAGGCCCCCCCTTCTAGCGCTCGGTCCTCACTATCTGAGCTCAATGTTATCTATATGATACACATGAACTAATGCCCTCTAGTGGTGAAAAACTGTCAAAATGATTAAGATAAGAGGCGGCCTTCAAGGTCTAAAAAATTAGCATATAAACCTCCTAGGTATAGCTTTCAACTAAGAATACCAAGACAACAAAGCTAAATTGGTAATAAAAGTAAATTGGAAAGTTCTTTAAAATTACAAGCCTTATCTGAATCATGAAAGTTTATTTTTGACTAGACTGTCACTTAAAGTATAGGTTAAAGAAAAGCTGTGTAAAATATGAACTAACACCCTCTAGTGGTGAAAAACTGTCAAGATGCCCTGAGCTAAGAGACGGCTTTCAAGGGCTTAGAAATGAGCATATGAACCTCCTAGATTTAGCTTTCAACTAAGAATACAAAGAAAACAAAGCTAAATTGGTGATAGAATTAAATTGGAAAATTGTTTAAAATTACACGCCCTATCTGAATAATGAAAAGTAGTTTTGGACTAGACTGTCCCTTTAAGTATAAGTTAAAGAAAAGCTGTGTAAACATAGCCAGCAGAATAAATTACACTCTCAGTAGGAGGTAGAAGAAAAAATCAATACAATTTTAATTTTCTAAGTGTTGGGCTTTGGTTTACAGACAGATATAATTTATAGAAGCATGTGTATGTACAGAAAGTGATAAAACAAAGATAAACCAGCTATTTTGGATACAAAAATAAACCTACATGAACACTTTCTCATATATTTTATACTCTGCAGCTGGTATAACAAGTCATTAGAAACACATAAAGGTAAATACAATTGTTTTGCAGACCCAGGGCACACACCCTGGATTGCCTTCTTAAAGAGACAGTTAACACCAGAATTTTTGTTGTTTTAAAAGATAGATAATCCCTTAATTACCAATTCCCCAGTTTTGCATAACCAACACAGTTATAATTATACACGTTTTACCTCTTAGCAGACTGCCCCCTCATTTCAGTTCTTTTGACAGACTTGTATTTTAGCCAATCAGAGCTGTATCCATGGTAAATTCATGTGCATGAGCTCAATGTTATCTATATGAAACACGTGAACTAATGGCCTCTAGTGGTGAAAAACTATCAAAATGCATTTAGATTAGAGGAGGCCTTCAAGGTCTAAGAAATTAGCATATGAACCTCCTAGGTTTAGCTTTCAACTAAGAATACCAAGAGAACAAAGCAAAATTGGTGATAAAAGTAAATTGGAAAGTTGTTTAAAATTACATGCCCTATTTGAAACATGAAAGTTTTTTTGGACTTGACTGTCCCTTTAATGTTGTTGTTTGATGTGACCTATTAAGGAAAGCTATAAACAAGTTCCTGCACATATAACGCAATCATTATGCTGCATGTAGGAGTGTCAGGGTTTTACCATGCAATGAACTCTAGTCTCTCGTTAGGTAGTGGAAACATACAAACTTTCAGACTTAATCTTCAAAAAAAAGCAGGCAAAATGAATAATGAAAGTTTTATTTTTAAATATGTATAATTTATAAGGAGATGTAATTATAAACAAATTTCTAATTTACCTCTATTATCTAATTTGCTTCATTCTCATGATATCCTAGATAGGCTCAGCAGCTGCTGATTAGTGGCTGCACATAGATGCCTCGAGTGACTGGCTCACCCATGTGCATTGCTATTTCTTCAACAAAGGATATCTAAAGAATGAAGCAAATTAGATAAAAGAAGTAAAATTGAATGTTGTTTGAAATTGTATTTTCTATCTGAATCATGAAATTAAAAATTTTGGGTTTAGTGTCCCTTTAACATTTTGGGCTAAATTACAAAGGGAGCAACATCAATCAATCAATAGCACTTTTATTTAAGCAATCATTTTACAAGTTGAAACTAATATTTTATAAATCGAGTGAAAGTGTAGGGCGTGATAACATCTGCATGTCAGATTATGCAGGTGCACTAAATCCCTCATATAATAGATTTATATGGAGCCTGCTGAAATCTCCTGTCGGCTTTCTCTTGAGCACTAAGCGAATGGTGCCCTAGACTTCCACTCAAGTAGTGAAGCTCATACTTTTCTTTTTTTATTCAATAGTTTAGTATTGAAAAAGTTAAACATGATGCATACACATATATACATATCTATACACACATCTACAGTACATGTGTATATGTATGAATGTGCATTTGTATGTGTGTATATGTAAATATATATGTCTGTGTGCTTGTGTTTGCATGTACATATGTATACACATACATGCACATACATACACACACATGTATATACACACAAACAAATATACACACATATATATGCAACTTTAAGCCTTTCAAAGTCCAGCAGCTTGTAATATTCCATATCTATTTATCCCATTTATTTTTCCATAATAAACCTTTATGTAACATTTAATATGTATAACTATACGTGAAATACTTTATTCTAATATATTTTCTTATGTTTTATTAATCATAATTTCAAGAGTTAACTTTTTTGTCATATCCAAATGTGCAAACTTTTTAGGTGGGCACTCTAACCGGGTTTTTATAGGTTATGTGCGTCCCTGCACACTAAGGGATCGATTTTTTTAAACAGCGGATACTGCAATCTATCCCCGAAGTTTCCGGCTTGCCGGAAACATAAGTAAAAAAGCAGCAGTCGTAAGACCGCTGTTCCTTAACTTCTCCGCCACCTCTCAGGTGGCAGACTGCAATCATCCGATCGGGATGATTGACACCCCCTGCTAGCGGCCGATTGGTTGTGAATGTGCAGGGGGCGGCATTGCACAAGCATTAAGGCTGCTTCTTAACTCATCCGCAAATGTGCAGGGGGCGGCATTGCACAAGCATTTCACCAGAAATGTTTGTGCAATGTTAAATGCTGACAGCATATGCTGTCGCTATTTAGCGATGTCGGGCGGACATGATTTATCAAGTGCCTAGGACTTATCAAGTGCCTAGATGTGTTGAATTTGAAAAGTCAAAACTGCCCTCCAAAAATTATTGAATAGTGACTTGAAAAGTGATTGTGATCGCCAAGAAGTATTCGGCCCCATAGGAGAAATTAGAGCTTTGAGCGAGGATCCGAAGACACATTTGTGAGTGCATGAAAAAGTCTGAAATGCGAAACAGAAAAGGCCACGGCCGATAGACTGTTATAAAGGCCATGATTTTCCATGTCTTTGATTGCTTATCTGGATGTTTAATTTTACAAATGCTGCAATAATTCATGTGGATGTAATTGAATATTTCACGGTGTATATCTTACTCAGTCCATTGCTTCTTAACCATCTACACCAACTGTAAAGCAGCATTCTTCATTCCCTTCTGACTTTTCCAACTAGGGTTATTGACAGCCCCTGCTTGTGTGGCATTTTACACCTCGCCTTGTGTGCAATGATAAATGTAGGCAGTGTATGCCCGTGGCCGGACTGTTATCTGACTGACGCTTGTCCGACGGACATTTGTCTGACGGACAATATTCCGAAAGACATTTATCCGGCTGCTGGGTGGGAATGAAGCTTAAAAATCATGGTTTTATAACATTTTTAATAGTGGACTGACAAAAGACAATTAAATCAACTTATATATAACATTTATAACATTTTTAATAGTGGACTGACAAAAGACAATTAAATCAACTTATATATAACATATTAATTATAATATATAATATTATAATTATAATAATTATATTATGTGTTAACAGTATATCGTGAGGGTAGGGACCCATGGATAGGTTCCCAGAGGCGGTTGCGGTGCCCGAGTCACTGATTGTAACAGAAAATTTTGGATCGTATCTGCCCTCGGCCGAATGTATCTTGATTTATTTAAGTAAATCTTATATATTATGTGCTATTGCCTTTAAAAAGTCTAATCTTGAGTATTGACTGTATTTTTCTAAAACTTTCATTATCCTGTTGTTTATGATTTCATATTTTTTTTTTGGTTTTCTCAGTTCAACTCCAGAATCAATTTTTTTCAATTGTTATCTCCCATTCTGCTTGTTCTTTTCTTATTTTTGAAACTAGTCTGCAAATGCTTGGGTGGGTTATAGACATTCGTTGGTCAAATGCTCTGTGCCATCCTTCTAGAGAGTTGTTTGTTCTAGGTAACCCTAGTTTTGTTCTTTCAAAAGTGTTCCACATCGTAATATCGAAAGTAGGTTTTCTTTTTGTACCTTGTTGTAGTTCGCCAATCCAGGTTTTTTCAAAATAATTTAAAAATTCAGATAAAATGTTACTGTTTTGTTTTTCTATTGATTTTACAAAGTCATTAACTGTTTCAACTACATCTTCCACTGGCACAAATGCTAATGCTTCTAAGCATTTTATGATCAGAGCATTTTTTTCATTATTATACCATATTTTTAAGCCCAAAGATTGTATTTTTCTCCACAGGCATTGGGAAAAATGGAAAAAGCATCCATAAATTATTGTATTTTGTAAAAAAATTGTCATGCAATTTATTGCTGCTCTTTCAAAATCTACTGTAATTGATATAGGATTGATATCTGGATTTTTTTCTTTTATAATACTAAAAATTAAATTATAAGTTTCCTGATTTTTATTTTTTGATATGCAGTATACTAATGGTATGGTATGGTTATCTTCTATTAAAACATGTATTGTATACAACTGAAAGCCTAAAGGAGCTGAGTCAAATGTTCCGTCACAGAGCCAGTGTTGTTTTTTTGAAAGAAGATCTACATTTTTTTTAGTAGACAGAATGATTAAATTTTCACTTTCGTACATGATGAAATCTTCTCCTCTGGTTGTTTTTCTTAAATCATCATTTAAAATGTTTCCATTTGGTGTTGTTCGATGTCGACGTACCATTCTCGAAAGAGTTTCTTTTTTAGGTAGAGCTCCTGCTGCTTCAAGGGGGAAATTAGATATGCAATTTTGTATTATGCTTGATGTTACTTCTTCTGAATTTTTAGCAACTTCTTTTATTTTTTCAATTGTTTTCATAGATAAAATTCTTGCTGCATTAGGTGGATGTGAATGATTTGATGCATCTTTTTCAATTATATCATTAATGGTTTTTAGCCTTCCTCCACAACCTTTTTTTTCACATCTCCAATATGTTACATTTTCTTTTTTTTTGTCTACAATGTATGCATAACCTTCATATAACATTTTTCTTCCTCCTTTACACGTCTTTATGAACTCCATTTTTTTAATTTGATGTTTTTTTAAAATTTATTTATTTAAGTGTTTGTGTTGTTTTTTTACCTCAGTAGCCACAATATATATTTAAATTCTCCACTTTTTTACTGATGACAATCAGTGACGTGCGGTGAGGTCAGAGGCTGGGGAGGCACTGGCAATGATACGCCCGAGAAACAAACACATGCATATTATTTTATATCTCTATACACATATACATACACACACTAACTCTCTCTCACACACACACACACACTCTCACACACACACACTCTCACACACACACACTCACACACATACTCTCACACACACACACACTCACACACACACACTCTCACACACTCCCACACACACTCCCACACTCTCACACACACTCACACACTCTCACACACACTCACACACTCTCACACACACACTCTCACACACACACTCTCACACACACACTCTCACACACACTCACACACACACTCTCACACACACACTCACACACTCACACACACACACACACTCACTCACACACTCACTCACACACACACTCACTCACACACACACACACACACTCACACACACACACACTCAACCACTCACACACACTCACACACACTCACACACACACTCACACACACACACACTCACACACACTCACACACACTCACTCACACTCACTCACACACTCACTCACACACACACTCACACACACACACTCTCACACACACACACACTCTTACAAACACACACTCTCACACACACACACACTCTCACACACACACACACACACTCTCTCTCTCTCTCTCTATCACACACACACACACACTCACACTCTCTTTATCTCTCTCGCTTTATGCAAATACTCCAGTAAGTGACAGGGCTTCCTCACAACACAGTATAAAGCAGAGACTACACAGCATGGATCAGTTTACAGTGCATCCATGTATAGCTATTGCACAGTGAAACTGCAAGTCTGTTATTAACAATTGTGTACAATATGAACAGAACAACTATAAACCTTGTACCTGTATTAAGAAATGCAACACACAGTGAAAGTAATATTCCCAATATACACAGAATGATTCTAAAGCAGTACATTTCCAACAGGAAGTTGAAGAGTCTCAGACTGAGAATATCATTCAGGACTTAGGTTCAAAACCCCAAATAGCTAAAAAAATTTCCCTATAAATTCTCTTAATAGATTTTTTTTTTTGTGTGAAACAGTGTGAGGATGAATACTAGCTATTTACTACACTGTTTCATTTCATAAAATTGCATTACATTGAAGGAAGTCTGTATAGTTTCACACACAATTAAAACACTAATAACTAAAGTCAGGTGGGTTATAAAAATTACATCAAGGGTATCCGAAAGGAAAAGTGGCTTATGCACCAAATATGTGCTTATCTTACAAAGAAAATCACATTTCACTTTGCAAAAAAATCAATACAGCCACAATATATTGTATAAAATGCAGCTGCACCCAATTATTATGTAATTTATTGTCATTATAGGGAACCTCTGGAGTTATGTTATCAGTACTGTAAAGTCATACAATACACATATGTCAGCTCATCATGCACAATATAATACGGGTAATATCACATTAGTTATTCCATTAGTCTAAAGAGCAAGAAAAATGTTTTTTTTTTTACTCACATGAAAACATGATAGACGAAAGCCCAGCCCCTGGGTCTCTCCAACACATTGTAAAGATAGTTTTGCAGTTTTCTATATTTGACATTCCTCCGGCAACTCTGACTGCTGTTATTAGACAGTGGCTACCCAAGTGATCTCATGTGGGCTCCCTGCTTCCCTCTTCTGCTCTCCTGTAAGCCCCCTCTTGCCCTCGGCAGTGGGGTGACATGAAAGCTGGTGCAATGTGCTTCAGAATTCTTGTTCAGTCAGCCCTGCTAAATGTGGTTAGGGATTGAATAGTGACGAGTACTGGTTAGCTAGTAGCTACAATAGTTAAGTTTAACATGTCTGCCACTGTGCCACATGACAAGAATAAGAGGTATTGGATTGGAGTCGGACATAAGGTGCTGCTGTCAGCTGTTACAGAATGCTAATTTATGTAGCCGGATTATAAATAACGTTATTTATTGTCAAGTGGTTAGTGGCATGCAATATCACACACACACACACTCTCACACACACACACACTCTCACACTCTCACACACACACACACTCACACACACTCTCACACACACACACACTCACACACTCTCTCACACACACACTCTCTCACACACACACTCTCTCACACACACACTCTCTCACACACACACACTCTCACACACACACACTCTCACACACACACACTCTCACACACACACACTCTCACACACACACTCTCACACACACACTCTCACACACACACTCTCACACACACTCACACACACACACTCACACACACTCACACACTCTCACACACACACAATAACGTTATTTATTGTCAAGTGGTTAGTGGCATGCAATATCACACACATCTTCTTGTTAGGCAAAAGGGATGTAGATGATAGCAGCACCTTATGTCCGACTTCAATCTAATACCTCTTATTGCTGTCATGTGGCCAGTGCCGGCCTTAGGTGTTCTGGCGGCATCCTGTGTGGGCTACTTCTGTGGTGCCCCCCTCCACGTTCACCTAAACAAAAGCTACAAATCAAAAGCTAGCTCCCAGTAATGCATTGCTTCTCATGAGCCTACATAGGTATGCTTTTAAACAAAGGATACCAAAATAAAACATGTATCTACTATACTAAATTAAATAAATAAATACTAATTAATGCCTGGGATAAGCATAAGGCTATCCTACATACTAATTACAGGAGGGGCCCTGGGGCTGATGGGTTTTACAGGGGGGGGGGGGGTGCTGAGGCGGATTGGCATTACAAGGGGGACCCTGTGGCTAATGGGGGTTACATGGGGGCCCCAGGGCTGATGGGGTTTACAGGGGGGGTGCTGAGGCTGATGGGGGTTATATTACAGGAGGGTGCTGAGGCTGATGGGGGTTACATTACAGGGGGGTGCTTAGGCTGATTGGGGTTACAGGGGTGGACCTGAGTTTGATAGTGATTACCCTAACCAGCCTCAGCACCCCCCTGAAACCACCATCAGTCCCTGCCCCCTCTGTGACCACCATCAGTCCCTAGGCCCCCCTGGAACCCCCTATAACCCCAATCAGCCTCATGAAACCCCTGTAACCACCATCAGCCCCAGGGCCCCCCCTGTAACCCCAATAAGCCTCAGCACCCCTGCAACCCCAATCAGCCCCAGCCCCCCTGTAAACCCAATCTGCCCCAGCACCCCAATCAGCGCCAGGCCCCCCCTGTAACCCCAATCAGCATCATCACCCCCCTGTAACCACCATCAGCCCCAGGGACCCCCTGTAACCCCAATCATTCTCAGCTCCCCCTGTAACCCCAGTCAGTCTCAGCACCCCCCTGTAAACACCATCAGCCCCAGGGCCCCTTCCCTGTAACCCCAATCGGCCTTATCAACCCCCCTGTAAACCCCATCAGCCCCAGGGTCCCCCTTGTAACCCCAATCAGCCTTGGTGCCCTCCCCTCTGTAACCAGCATCAGCCTCATCAACCCCCTGTGACAACCATCAGCCCCAGGGCCCCCCCTGTAACCCCAATCAGCCCCAGTCCCCCCTGTAAACCCAATCAGCCCCAGCACCCCCATCAGCCCCAGGGCCCCCCTGTGACCCCAATCAGCATCATCACCCCCCTGTAACCACCATCAGCCCCAGGGTAACCCCTGTAACCCCAATCGGCCTCATCACCCCCCTGTAATCCCCATCAGCCCCAGGCTCCCCCTGTAACCCCAATCAGCCTCAGCACCCCCACCCTGTAAACCCCAGGGCCCCCTGTAATCCCAAATCACCCTTAGCACCCCTGTAACACCCATCAGCCACAGGGCCCTCCTGTAACCCCAATCAGCCACAGCACCCTCACCCTGTGTAAACCCCATTAGCCCCAAGGTCCTCCCTTGTAACCCCAATCAGCCTCAGCACCCCCACCCTGTGTAAACCCCATTAGCCCCAGCCCCCCCCCCCTGTAATCTCAATCAGCCTCAGCACCCCCACCCTGTGTAAACCCCATTAGCCCCAGGGCCCCCCCTGTAATCCCAATCAGCCTCAGCACCCCCTGTAACCCAAATCAGCCTCAGCACCCCCACCCTGTGTAAACCCCATTAGCCCCAGGGTCCACCCTTGTAACCCCAATCAGCCTCAGCACCCCCACCCTGTGTAAACCCCATTAGACCCAGGGTCCCCCCTGTAAACCCCATCAGGCCCAGGCCCCCCCTGTAATCCCAATCAGCCTCAACACCCCCTGTATTCCCAATCAGCCTCATCACCCCCCTGTAAACCCCATCAGCCCCAGGGCCCCCTGTAACCCCAATCAGCCTCAGCACCCACACCCTGTAAACCTCATTAGCCACAGGGCCCCCCTTTAACCCAATCAGCCTCAGCACCCCCTGTAACCCCCATCAGCCTCAGCACCCCCACCCTGTGTAAACACCATTAGCCCCAGGGTCCCCCCTTGTAACCCCAATCAGCCTCAGCACTCCACCCTGTATAAACCCTATTAGCCCCAGGGTCCCCCTTGTAACCCCAATCAGCCTCAGCGTCCCCTCTGTAACCCCCATCAGCCTCAGCACCCTCTGTAACCCCCATCAGCCTCAGCACACCCTGTAACTCCAATCAGCTGCAGCACCCCTGTAAACCCCATAAGTCCCAGAGTCCCCCTTGTAACCCCATTCAGCCTCAGTGCCCTCTCTGTAAACCCCATCAGCCCCAGGGCTCACCCTGCACCTGCTACCTACTGTGTTGGCAGATGGTTCAGCTTCTCCTAGGGCCTTGTATCCACAATGTTACACAGTCAGTGTGTACTTACAACACACTTGATCGTGCGCCCCCGGCCGACATAGCCCCGCCCCCTGCTGCCGCCGTAGCCCCGCCCCCTGCCGCCGCCGTAGCTCCGCCCCCCATCGGTAAAAAGGCATTTTTTTTTATTTTTTTTGTAGACAGTCAATTACTTACCGGTTAAGTAGTAGGGCAGGGCAGCAGCTGATCCCTTGAAGTCGCTGTCCAATTTCTTGAATCCTGGCTTAAGATGGATGATCACAGGTCACAGGAGGCAGCAGTCTCTCCTTCCCACCAGTAGCAGCAGCTCCCTCCTGTACTGAGTCTTCCCGCCTGAAGTCTGACTGTGTCGGCTTGAAGTAAACCCGACATCACATGACCCACACTCAGCAGCCCAGCAGGCATGCCTCCCCGCAGTGCTGAATGCTGATTGGCTGAAAGAGTAGCTCCATCATGGAGGCGGTTTTGAGAACCACCTCCATTGGAGCTTGTATGAGGGCCCAGCGAGTCACCAGTGGGTGGCGCTGCTCTAAGTGAGCAGTCAACACTTACTTAGATCACCTCACTGACGAGGCCCACAGAAGGCCGAAACGATCGTCTGGGGTTGTTGTTTCTCTTGTTCAGAGAAGAATTGCCTGGTATTTCGGTGCTGGACTGTCATTGGGCAGGGTCAGACTGATATGCTACAGGATATTTTTTCTCTGTGAAAGGGCATAGTGTGCTAAAAGAGTATGCACCCTGAGTGGCACCCAAAAATTAACAGGCACGGAAGTTTTTCCAGCTTTTGTTCTGTCTCAGCTGAGTGCATCTCTCTCTTTTTATATTTATGCAAATTGCTCTTGGGTCTCCCTAAGAGTAAAAGGGGAAACCAGACGTGGACTCCTTGCACACATGCCCTTAGAGAGATGCGACTGCACCTCACTGACGAGGCCCACAGAAGGCCGAAACGATCGTCTGGGGTTGTTGTTTCTCTTGTTCAGAGAAGAATTGCCTGGTATTTCGGTGCTGGACTGTCATTGGGCAGGGTCAGACTGATATGCTACAGGATATTTTTTCTCTGTGAAAGGGCATAGTGTGCTAAAAGAGTATGCACCCTGAGTGGCACCCAAAAATGAACAGGCACGGAAGTTTTTCCAGCTTTTGTTCTGTCTCAGCTGAGTGCATCTCTCTCTTTTTATATTTAAACACCATTAGCCCCAGGGTCCCCCCTTGTAACCCCAATCAGCCTCAGCACTCCACCCTGTATAAACCCTATTAGCCCCAGGGTCCCCCTTGTAACCCCAATCAGCCTCAGCGTCCCCTCTGTAACCCCCATCAGCCTCAGCACCCTCTGTAACCCCCATCAGCCTCAGCACACCCTGTAACTCCAATCAGCTGCAGCACCCCTGTAAACCCCATAAGCCCCAGAGTCCCCCTTGTAACCCCATTCAGCCTCAGTGCCCTCTCTGTAAACCCCATCAGCCCCAGGGCTCACCCTGCACCTGCTACCTACTGTGTTGGCAGATGGTTCAGCTTCTCCTAGGGCCTTGTATCCACAATGTAACACAGTCAGTGTGTACTTACAACACACTTGATCGTGCGCCCCCGGCCGACATAGCCCCGCCCCCTGCTGCCGCCGTAGCCCCGCCCCCTGCCGCCGTAGCTCCGCCCCCCATCGGTAATAAAAAAAATATTTTTTTTTTTACATAAATACATTTACAAAAAAATAAAAAAAACTGCCTTCTGCATATTAAGTGCCCTCTGGGCTGACAATATGCAGAAGGCATTTTTTTTTATTTTTTTTGTAGACAGTCAATTACTTACCGGTTAAGTAGTAGGGCAGGGCAGCAGCTGATCCCTTGAAGTCGCTGTCCAATTTCTTGAATCCTGGCTTAAGATGGATGATCACAGGTCACAGGAGGCAGCAGTCTCTCCTTCCCACCAGTAGCAGCAGCTCCCTCCTGTACTGAGTCTTCCCGCCTGAAGTCTGACTGTGTCGGCTTGAAGTAAACCCGACATCACATGACCCACACTCAGCAGCCCAGCAGGCACGCCTCCCCGCAGTGCTGAATGCTGATTGGCTGAAAGAGTAGCTCCATCATGGAGGCGGTTTTGAGAACCACCTCCATTGGAGCTTGTATGAGGGCCCAGCGAGTCACCAGTGGGTGGCGCTGCTCTAAGTGAGCAGTCAACACTTACTTAGATCCATGTTGCGCAATTAATGGAGGGCAGCGGACCGGCTCACTGCCTCCTAATTGCGCAACAATGGATGATGGTGAATTTTGCAGCGCAAGCGCACAGTGTCTCTACTAGTAATAGTTATCGCCATGGGGGGGGTACCCTTGGGGCGAGGGGTGGGTGTGGGCAAAAAATTAATAAAATAAAAAACACTTTTTTTTTTAATAAATATTATTTTAAAACTTTTTTTCCCTCATTGGACAGGGTAGGCACTGCCTCCCCTGCCTCCTATTACTGCACGTCACTGATGACAATTACGCAATTACGTGATTGCGTGATTGTGCTGTTCGGCGTGCAGTCTGAAGCAGTGTATCTCGGACATATGTCTGACGGACGAATGTGCTTCGGCATTTTGTCTGTCGGAATTTTGTCCGAGCACCGTGTATGCCAGCCAGGGGCAGAGATGTCCGCCCCTGTCTGTCTGACCCATGTTAAATAGAGTCCATTGTACCATCAAAAAATAATACAGTACTATAGTCAGAAAGGTAATAGTTATTTTAAATAAATATAGACTAGACAAAGGCAAAGAAGACTGTGACTTACTGGTGGGGTAAAATCCAACATTCGCAAGTTTGGAGAGAGATTAGTGCTGACTTCACAGAGGCAGAACTCACTGAATTTTCTAAGAAAAGGGGAAAAACCTGGAAATCTCAGAGGGATGAGAGAGATACACAATTTCAAATGTGAGTGAAAAGGTAACTGTAGAACCCTTGGAACTGGAAAAGGTTAAGTTTGCATAAATTCCAAATTAAACTGAATTGTTTTCAATACAATTTAACTTGCTTTTGTCTTTATTTTAGTATATATTACTTTTCCGTTAGTTAAAATAAATGTATTGGGATTTTTGAGCAAACTTCAAATGCATACAGCTGGCGAGACAAATCAGTGAGATTAACTTATTTAAAATGATAACAACATTTCAGAAGACTTGTGAGAGAGCTTCAGACTTACCCTGGGAACTAAACCCATTCAGCCCAGGGAACTGCCCTCTCCCACTTTCTGAAGCTATCAGTTTTAGCTTGCAATGCAACAAATACAAGGTTCAATATAATTTGTAAAAGCTACACAGAAATATATAAAGTATGATCCTAATTTGTTAATTTGTAACACAGAAACTTTCAAAACATCATCAGAATTTGTAAATTCCCTTCTAGATCTAAATCTAAATGTATTAAAATATAAATGAGAAAGTGCAAAGCTTAAATGCTATAATACTGAAAAGACCCAATCTAGAGTGTACAGTAATTTAAAATACAAAGCATAATGTGTAAGTGTAACAAAACTCTTATATCATGCAGAGCTATATTGCAAAGGGCTTGTCTCTGCTTCACATACATTAAAAAATCTAACACTGCTGGAGAGTTCCAACCTTTTTCTTTTGAATATTCAATGAGTTCAGCCCCTGTGAGGTCTGAACTGCAATTTCTGCCAATGCTTATTTATATGTGTTTGTTTGTTTTATTGTCTACTTGTATCACAACTATGAGGAAATCTGTGTCTAAAACATTAGACACAGGATAGCTATATGGTTTCGTACTTTGGAACCTCTTGTGCCCCTTGATATAACTCAAACCTTAACACTATCTATTGCTAGCCCACAACTGTAGATCTAACAGTTTATAAAATCAATTAGAGTAAGGACGTTTAACCTAAATCTAACCCTATACATAACTTGTAATATCATTTTTAAAATATCTCTAAATGCTTATATTTTAATTCCAGATGAGTTATTTCTGAATACACTAGCTCCAGTCTGAGAGACTTAGTCAAACACTGATTTGAACATACACATTATATATATATATATATATATATATATATATATACACACATTTTTTTTTATCAAAGTTAGAAGGAAAAAACATAGGTATATATATATATATATATATATATATATATATATTTACACACACACACATAATAATTGTTATTAAAGTTACAAGGAAAAAAGACAGGTGTACATTTTAATATATATATTGGTATTGAGCCAGTTGTTCGTTCCTGTGAGTGCACTTCTCTCTGTATGTATTTAGTCTCCCTATGGGAAAAAGGGGCCCAATGAAGGCCGAAACGATCGTCTGGGGTTGCTGTGTTCCTTGTTCAGAGAGGAATTGCCTGGTATTTCGGCGCTGGACTGACCGTAATAGGCGGGATCAGACTGATATACTTCTCTCTGTATGTATTTAGTCTCCCTATGGGAAAAAGGGGCAACCAGACGTGGACTCCTTGCTCAGTGTGCTTAGAGGAATACTGCTACACCTCACTGACAAGGCCCAATGAAGGCCGAAATGATCGTCTGGGGTTGCTGTGTTCCTTGTTCAGAGAGGAATTGCCTGGTATTTCGGCGCTGGACTGACCGTAATAGGCGGGATCAGACTGATATACTACAGGAAAGTTCTACTCTGTGAAAAGCATTACTGGGCTAAAAAGCTGCACCCAGGTGGTAAATCGCCATAGAACAGGCTAACAATGGTATTGAGCCAGTTGTTCGTTCCTGTGAGTGCACTTCTCTCTGTATGTATTTAGTCTCCCTATGGGAAAAAGGGGCAACCAGACGTGGACTCCTTGCTCAGTGTGCTTAGAGGAATACTGCTACACCTCACTGACGAGGCCCAATGAAGGCCGAAACGATCGTCTGGGGTTGCTGTGTTCCTTGTTCAGAGAGGAATTGCCTGGTATTTCGGTGCTGGACTGACCGTAATAGGCGGGATCAGACTGATATACTACAGGAAAGTTCTACTCTGTGAAAAGCATTACTGGGCTAAAAAGCTGCACCCAGGTGGTAAATCACCATAGAACAGGCTAACAATGGTATTGAGCCAGTTGTTCGTTCCTGTGAGTGCACTTCTCTCTGTATGTATTTAGTCTCCCTATGGGAAAAAGGGGCAACCAGACGTGGACTCCTTGCTCAGTGTGCTTAGAGGAATACTGCTACACCTCACTGACGAGGCCCAATGAAGGCCGAAATGATCGTCTGGGGTTGCTGTGTTCCTTGTTCAGAGAGGAATTGTCTGGTATTTCGGCGCTGGACTGACCGTAATAGGCGGGATCAGACTGATATACTACAGGAAAGTTCTACTCTGTGAAAAGCATTACTGGGCTAAAAAGCTGCACCCAGGTGGTAAATCGCCATAGAACAGGCTAACAATGGTATTGAGCCAGTTGTTCGTTCCTGTGAGTGCACTTCTCTCTGTATATATATATATATATATATATATATATATATATACAGGCAGTCCCCGGGTTACGAACATCCGACTTACGTACAACTCGCACTTACGAACGGGCCTGTACAGCAATAAACACTTACTGATGTGTTCAGTGCTGCTCGGTCCTGGGGGAAACAAAAGTGTACCTAAACATCACTGAGAGTGCAGTCGCTCCGTGCCGTCGCTCCTATGTGTCATCAAGGGATTTCCTCCTCAAGTCGGCTCATCGCCTCCGTAAGAACTGACGTCTGCACTCGCCAGTCACATGACCTGTACACACCCCTCTTCTCATTGGTCTGTGGATGCGTCTCCCTAGAAGAACTCTGTGGGGGGTAGTTATCAATGTGTCAACTTTCCTGCCTTCGTCGGCCCAATACGCCTGCCTAAGCTCGCCTACCATCGCCGCCGCGGACCTGAAAAAATTTGCCTAAGTTATCAATAAATCTGTCAAAAAGCCATGCACCAAGTACGGGGCAATGAACAGCGGACTGTGAGAGTTATCACTCATCCGATCTCGCTGCTCTTCGGCTTTTTTACAGCTTTATTGCTAGCCTGTCACTAAGCACCCACACTAAACTACACTGTTCTACCCCCAATACCGGCGCCCCCGGAGCCCCTCGCAACTCAATAAAGTTACTAACCCCTAAACCACCACTCCTAGACCCCGCCGCAACTCTTATAAATGTATTAACCCCTAAACCGCCGCTCCTAGACCCCGCCGCAACTCTTTTAAATGTATTATCCCCTAAACCGCTGCTCCCGGACACCGCCGCAACCTACATTATACCTAGTAACCCCTATC
This sequence comes from Bombina bombina, assembly GCF_027579735.1. Lineage (NCBI taxonomy): Eukaryota > Metazoa > Chordata > Amphibia > Anura > Bombinatoridae > Bombina > Bombina bombina. Next base: position 136,382,512 of record NC_069507.1, on the reverse strand, counting down.
CTGCCCCCCCTATACCGCCGCCCTCTATAATAGTTATTAACCCCTATCCTGCTGATCCGTACCTCGCCGCAACTAAATAAATAGTTTAACCCCTAAACCGCCACTCCCGGACCCTGCCGCAACCTATATTAAACTTATTAACCCCTAATCTGCCCCCCCCCCACACAATCGCCACCTATAATACATTTATTAACCCCTATCCTGCCCCCCCTACACCGCCGCTGTAATAAATTTATTAACCCCTAAACCTAAGTCTAACACTAACCCTAACACCCCCCCTAACTTAAATATTAATTAAATAAATCTAAATAATATTTCTATTATTAACTAAATTATTCCTATTTAAAACTAAATACTTAAATGTAAAATAAACCCTAAGATAGCTACAATATAATTAATAATTACATTGTAGCTATTTTAGGATTTATATTTATTTTACAGGTAACTTTGTATTTATTTTAGCTAGTTAGAATAGTTATTAAATAGTTATTAACTATTTAATAACTACCTAGCTAAAAGAAATACAAAATTACCTGTAAAATAAATCCTAACCTAAGTTACAATTAAACCTAACACTACACTATCATTACATTAATTAAATAAATTAACTACAAATAACTACAATTAAATACAATTACATAAACTAACTAATGTACAAAAAATAAAAAAAGCTAAGTTACAAAAAATAAAAAAAATAAGTTACAAACATTTAAAAAAATATTACAACAATTTTAAGCTAATTACACCTAATCTAAGCCCCCTAATAAAATAACAAAGCCCCCCAAAATAAAAAAATTCCCTACCCTATTCTACATTAAAAAAGTTCAAAGCTCTTTTACCTTACCAGCCCTTAAAAGGGCCTTTTGTGGGGCATGCCCCAAAGAAAACTGCTCTTTTGCCTGTAAAAGAAAAATACAACCCCCCCAACATTAAAACCCACCACCCACATACCCCTAATCTAACCCAAACCCCCCTTAAAATAACCTAACACTAATCCCCTGAAGATCATCCTACCTTGAGTCGTCTTCACTCAGCCGAGCCACCGATGGAACTGAAGAGGAGATCCGGAGCGGCAGAAGTGATCCTCCAAGGGGCGCTGAAGAAGTCTTCCATCCGGGCGATGTCATCTTCCAAGCGGCGCTGAAGTAGTCTTCCATCTGGGCGATGTCATCTTCCAAGCGGGGTCTTCAATCTTCTTTCTTCAGGATCCATCTTCATCCCGCCGACACTGAACATCCTTCTTTCCTGACGGACTACTGACGAATGAAGGCTCCTTTAAGGGACGTCATCCAAGATGGCGTCCCTTCAATTCCGATTGGCTGATAGGATTCTATCAGCCAATCGGAATTAAGGTAGGAAAAATCTGATTGGCTGATTGAATCAGCCAATCAGATTGAAGTTCAATCCGATTGGCTGATCCAATCAGCCAATCAGATTGAGCTTGCATTCTATTGGCTGTTCCGATCAGCCAATAGAATGCAAGCTCAATCTGATTGGCTGTTTCAATCAGCCAATCAGATTTTTCCTACCTTAATTCCGATTGGCTGATAGAAGCCTATCAGCCAATCGGAATTGAAGGGACGCCATCTTGGATAACGTCCCTTAAAGGAGCCTTCATTCGTCGGTAGTCCGTCGGGAAAGAAGGATGTTTCGCGTCGGCGGGATGAAGATGGATCCTGAAGAAAGAAGATTGAAGACCCCACTTGGAAGATGACATCGCCCGGATGGAAGACTTCTTCAGCGCCCCTTGGAGGATCACTTCTGCCGCTCCGGATCTCCTCTTCAGTTCCATCGGTGGCTCGGCTGATTGAAGACGACTCAAGGTAGGATGATCTTCAGGGGATTAGTGTTAGGTTATTTTAAGGGGGGTTTGGGTTAGATTAGGGGTATGTGGGTGGTGGGTTTTAATGTTGGGGGGGTTGTATTTTTCTTTTACAGGCAAAAGAGCAGTTTTCTTTGGGGCATGCCCCACGAAAGGCCCTTTTAAGGGCTGGTAAGGAAAAAGAGCTTTGAACTTTTTAAATGTAGAATAGGGTAGGGAATTTTTTTTTATTTTGGGGGGCTTTGTTATTTTATTAGGGGGCTTAGATTAGGTGTAATTAGCTTAAAATTGTTGTAATATTTTTTAAATGTTTGTAAGTTATTTTTTTATTTTTTGTAACTTAGCTTTTTTATTTTTTGTACTTTAGTTAGTTTATGTAATTGTATTTAATTGTAGTTATTTGTTGTTAATTTATTTAATTAATGTAATGATAGTGTAGTGTTAGGTTTAATTGTAACTTAGGTTAGGATTTATTATACAGGTAATTTTGTATTTCTTTTAGCTAGGTAATTATTAAATAGTTAATAACTATTTAATAACTATTCTAACTAGCTAAAATAAATACAAAGTTACCTGTAAAATAAATATAAATCCTAAAATAGCTACAATGTAATTATTAATTACATTGTAGCTATCTTAGGGTTTATTTTACAGGTAAGTATTTAGTTTTAAATTTATTAAAGTATAGTGTAGTGTTAGGTGTATGAGTATGGTATGGGGTTAGAGCCACTTGAGGTTTCACTGCTGTCTGTATCCTCATTAGAAAGATTGTTTGGCTAGAGTTTCACCTAAAAAAGTGCCTGTTCTGACTTACATACAGATTCAACTTAAGAACAAACCTAAAGTCCCTATCTTGTACGTAACCCGGGACTGCCTGTATATACACACACATAATAATTGTTATTAAAGTTACAAGGAAAAAAGACAGGTATACCTTTTAATATATATATATATATATATATATATATATATACACACACACATAATAATTGTTATTAAAGTTACAAGGAAAAAAGACAGGTATACATTTGCAAAACAAAAATGACAAAATAATATTGACAGGGCAGAGGAAATTGTCAATACATTATAAAGACAAATATATACTATTTCGGCAATGACTATACCTAAATATAGGTATGAAGGAGAGTGCTCCCTGAAACATCACTGAATAAAAGGCATATGTTGCACCTATTGTTAAGTCCAGAGAGTGCTGTCTTCAATTGACTGTATCTTATCACTATTCAGCACCCTGGCATATGAATGAAGTTTGTGAGAATGCACCTACTACTACCGCTATATATATATATATACATATTTTATATATATATATATATATATATATATATATATATATATATATATATATATATATATATATAAAATATGTATATATGTATATATATTAGTTTATAGTTAAGGGTTTTCTGAAGTAGTTTAAAACAAACAGATGGGTAAGAAGAATATCTAAATTTCGCAGATACACCATTTTCCCAAAATAATTACTTGTATAAATATTGTAACAATTACTATTTACATTTATCCTTTCAAGTAGATTTAATAAAGTCAAAGACCTAGCAAACAGCTTTGGTTATCACAATGTTATTGCAAACAAGGAAAAGTGCCTTATCTGTAGTCAGTGATGATTTTGTCAGTAGAGCACTGACTTTCAGAAAGACTTTAGGGATCTTGTACACGTCTGGCATTACAGCTCATCTCATTCTTTTCACATTGCTCTGTTTCAAGAGACCTCAGGTACATTTGACAGTTCTGCTCTAAGAAAGGAGCAGATGGACCTCATTCATGTTCTCTGGTATTTTGCCGCTGGTCATTAGAGTTAACAAAGCGTCTAGACACTAATATACTGAATTCTGTTTCACTATTTTCTTTGTTTCCTTTCCTTTCTAAGAGGTGTAATTCAGTGATGTTGCCTGCAAAGCTATTATTATAAAAATATAAGAAAGTATGTAGCAGATTGTTATATAACATATCAATTAATGTGTCAGCACTTCAACCAGGGGAATGTAATGGTCGCTTCTGCTACCACAACTTGATTGAACAGTTTATATGAAGTAACAGGTAATCACAAGACATTTTTGTTATGTTGCTATAGATAGAATGTCATTTCAGCCAAGTCTAAACTTTTTAAAACAAATTAAAGGGATATGAAACCCAAATTCTTTCTTTCATGATTCAGATAGAGCTGGCAATTTTAAGCACCTTTCTAATTTTCTCCTATTATCAGTTTTTCTTTGCTTTCTTGGTATCTTTATTTGAAATGGTTCAGCCCCCTGAATAGCGCTTGCTAATTGGTGGCTACATTTAGAAAAGTTAAGAATAGGAGTAAATAAGAAAGTTGTTTAAAATTGCATGCTCTATTTGAATTATGAAAGAAAAAAAATAAGTTTCATATCCCTTTAACATACACCTATTACTTGCCTTACTTGGAGGAGCCAGTATGGGCTAGATTTTGCAGACAACAAGGTTATCTACAGTCATAATGTTAGTATAAAGTATTGTACATTATTTTGCAGTTGTTATCTGTTAAAGCAAATTAGGGATAGATATGTACCAGGGTCAGTCTAAAGAAGTCAGCTGGGTGCATATCAAGTTCTGAGAATGAGAAAAGCTACAATTTTGCAAAGCTAAATTACATGAAAAAGGGGCAAAATGTATAATGAAAATATATAGGGGCCGATTTATCAAGCAGCGGATGGTGCTTATTCGCTGGAAACAGGAGTTAAGAAGCAACGGTCTTAAGACCGCTGCTCCTTAAAGGGCCACTGTAAGTAAAAATTTACTATGAATATTATGAATTAACTACCTTTTAATAAGCCTTTTTTCAATATCATCTCATAACGATATATTCACCGTATACCCGAAATCGTCTTTTCTAATTTTATTGATTTCCAAACTCACTCTATAGGTATCCTTCGCTCCTTTCCAATCCTTGTTCAATACCTAGGTTTTAAAATGGTTTGTAAAAATAGATATGCTCATGTTTGCGCAACGTCACTGCAAACGTCACTCCCTGAAAGACTGGCTGGAACATAGAAGACCTGCTCTATCTAGCTGTGGGTAACTTCGGCTTCACTTATTCAAAGTGCACAGACGCAATTGAGCTGAATTTATGTACGTGCTTATTAGGAACGATTAGGCAGTTGATGATAAGCATAAAGATAGGTTAGTCATTTTCAACACGTAGTGCCAAAAATTGTGGGCCGGAAAAGGTGACGTCATGGCCGAATAAGAAATATGAAATATTAAACGTTAGGATGCTTCATTTTTAAGAAAATATAGGTCAGTAAGTTTTAATATATGATTCTTAAATATAATATGGTCGTTGTTTGTATTCAAAATCGTATAAAAATGTAATTTTTTTAACTTGTCTTCCACCTCTGAGGTGACGGATTGCAATCATGCCGATCAGATACGATCGGGATGATTGACAGCCCTGCTAGCAGCTGATTGGCCGCGAATGTGCAGGGGCTGGCATTGCACAAGCATTTCACCAGACATGATTCGCTACAGCAAATCATGTCCGCCCGACATTCGATAAATCGGTCCCATAGTTGTTTCATTATGCATAACTAAACATTTCATATAAAAATCTAAAGGTGTTTACTATCCCTTTAAAGGTATGGACAGTCAAAATTAAAGTTGAGTTTTTCCGATAGAGCATGTCATTTTAAGACTCTTTTAAATTTACTTCTATTTTAAAATGTGCTTCTTTCTCTTGTTATCCCTTGTTGAAAAAGAATACGCACATTTGATATACTAGTGGGAGGTAGTTGTTGATTGGTGCCTGCACACATTTGTCTCTCGTTACTGGTTAACTACATGTGTTCAGCTAGCTGCTAGAAGTGCAATGCTGTTTCTTCAGCAAAGGATAACAATTAGAATGAAGCAAATTTGATAATAGAAGTAAAATGAAAAGTTGTTTAAAATTGTTTGTTCTATCCAAATGGGGTTTTCTGATCCTTTAACTGTTTGTACTCCTTAAAATTTTAAATATTGCACAATGTTCATAATTAGAAATATTGGGCAAATTTGGTAATTGATCTTGCCACTTCTGAGGTGACAGAGAGAGAAAAGAAGCAGTGTCTGCTTATTAAAGGGACACTGAACCTAATTTTTTTATTTTGTGATTCAGATAGAGCATGCAATTTTAAGCAACTTTCTAATTTACTCTTATTATCAAATTGTCTTCATTCTCTTGGTATCTTTATTTGAAATGTAAGAACGTAAGTTTTGATGCCGGCCTATTTTTGGTGAACAAACTGCGTTGTTCTAGCTGATTGGTGGATAAATTCACCCACCAATAAACAAATGCTCTCCATGGTGCTGAACCAAAAAAATTGCTTAGATGCCTTCTATTTCAAATAAAGAAAGCAAGAGAACAAAGAAAAATTAATAATAGGAGTAAATTAGAAAGTTGCTTAAAATTGCATGCTCTATCTGAATCACAAAAGAAAAAATTTGGGTTCAGTGTCCCTTTAAAGGGACTGTCAACACCAAAAATGTTATTGTTTAAAAAGATTCCCCAGTTTTGCAAAATTATCACTGTTATATTAAAACACTTTTCATCTATGTAATTACCTTGGTTCAAAGCTTCTGCTGACTGCCTTCTTATATCAGATCTTTTGACAGACTTGCATTTTAGCCAATCAGTGCTGACTCATAAATAACTACACTAGATTGAGCACAATGTTATCTATACGGCAGACATGAGCAAACAGTACAGACCGTGAAATAAGAGGTGGACTGCAGAGACTTAGAAATCAGCCAATGAGCCTACCTAGGTTTAGCCTTTAACAAAAAAATAACAAGAGAGAAAAGCAAATTTGATAATAAAAGTAAATTGGAAAGTTGTTTAAAATGACATTCCCTATGTGAATCATGAAAGTTTAATTTGACTTTACTGTCCCTTTGAATAAGTGGCTGCAGGCTCCCTCATGCCCACCTGCTCCTCATAGTCTAAAAATCTACAAATGTAGCTTCATAAATTTATTCCATTAAGGTCTAGATTACGAGTGAAGTGCAAAACTGTGCTTTAGCAAGCACGATATTTGCTCTCCACTTGTAATAATAGTGAATGCAATTGAGCGGTGGTATCTGAAGTAGCTGGCAATGCAAACGCGACCTCGCTTTTGCATTGCTAGGAAACTTTGCGCTCAATAGAGATCGCTTCTATAGTTGCGCAGCGAAGGGCAGCAATTTTAAATATATATATGGATATAAGCATATACATACTGTATATATATATATATATATATTTACACACAGTTTCCATAGAGTGTAAAGGCCGTTTTTGTTCTAAGACCCCACACCCGTCACATTTAACGCAATAAAAAATAAATAAATAAACATGCTAATTTTTTTATTTTATTTAAAGGGACAGTCAAGTCCAAAATAAACTTTCATGATTCAGATAGATGTAATTTTAAGCAACTTTCTAATTTACTTTTATTACCAATTTTGCTTTGTTCTCTTGGTATTGTTAGTTGAAAGCTAAACCTAGGTAATATGCTAATTTCTCAGACCTTGAAGTCCGCCTCTTATCTAAATGCATTTTGACAGCTTTTCACCCCTAGAGGGCGTTAGTTCATGTGTGTCATATAAATAACATTGAGCTCACGCACGTGTATTTACCTAGGAGTAAGCACTGATTGGCTAAAATGCAAGTCTGTCAAAAGAACTGAAATAAGGGGGCAGTTTGCAGAGGCTTAGATACAAGGTAATTACAGAGGTAGAATGTGTATTATTATAACCGTGTTGGTAATGAAAAACTTGGGAATGGGTTATAAAGGTTTATCTATCTTTTTAAACAACACAAATTCTGGTGTTGACTGTCCCTTTAAACACAACCTCACACTAAAGGTTGGGGGCAATTGGGGCAGATCTCTGGTTAATTTACAGAGCGCTAATTGCTACTGTGAGCTTGCAGAATCAATAATCAGACACTTGTAATGGCTGGTTATTATTCTTTACGTGCCTGCAAACGGGTGAATTAGCCTGTTTGTGGGCACACAATAAATAAGCACTCCACTTGTAATGTAGCCCTAAACCCCTTCACCCAGTTTATGAACAGCTGGGTCTGTGTACCACAATCATATATATCAGAAATTATATTCTGCACTAGTCTTGTCAGAGCATAGAGTTTGTGTGTCACTGTTTGTTTGTGAAATGTTGCCTGTATAGAAAAATTAGTTTATTGTGTATTTACTTTGGCTTTTCTTTGTATGATCCTTTCTGAGGATATGATTTCATGTTTTTTTTTTTTTTCCTATTTATAAGTCATTTTAAATTCCTTCTAGCTGGGCTACTAAGATTATATGATGGTGCCACTTAAGAAACATGATAGGACAAATATATTTCTCAAATGCTACCAATGTACTTAAATACCTCATATTTGATTCTCATAGAGGACAAACATCACAATGTCTTAAATAATGTGTTATTGTTCTATACAAATTAGATTTTATTTTGTGGTGATTGTTGGTCAAAAATGTTATTTGTTACACATTGGTGTCCCAGTAGAACGTTTTGCTTCCAAGATAGTACCCGGTTGTTTATGCCATCTTTTTACTTTTTATTAATCAGATTTTAAAACAAAATGTATTTCATCTTTTTATTGAGGTGTGTGGGAATTATAAATGCATACAACACAGAGTTATTAATGCAATGCACAAATAGAACTAACTTTAGACAGAGGAGGAACTACCATTGGTATAGCAGGTGCAGTGGCACCAGGGCCCATAGCAGCAAATCTATACATAGGTGTGTGCAGAATGCGTAGAATCATAATGCAAGCTAGCCTTTTATTACTATAGGTTACAGGTCCATCCATCCATCTATCTATCTATCTATCTATCTATCTATCTATCTATCTGTCTATCTGTCTGTCTGTCTGTCTGTCTGTCTATCTATCGATCGATCTGTCTACCTATTATCTATCAATCTACCTATTATCTATCTATGTATCTATCATCTATATCCTATCTATTATCTATCTACTATCATCTATCAATATATATCCTATCTATCCATATCTTATCTTGCTATCTATATCCTACCTATCTATCTCCATCTATCATCTATATTCTATCTATCTATCTATCTATCTATCTATCTATCTATCTGTCTATCGATCGATCTGTCTACCTATTATCTATCAATCTAACTATTATATATCTATGTATCTATCATCTATATCCTATCTATTATCTATCTACTATCATCTATCGATCTATATCCTATCTATCCATATCTTATCTAGCTATCTATATCCTACCTATCTATCTATCTATCTATCTATCTATCTATCTATCTATCCATCATTAAAATCATTATACCGGGCAGCATGTATATTATTACTGTTGCTTATTACTGTTGGGGGAGCAAAATAAATTTGCACCCAGGCCCTCTATTGAGTAGACACACTACTGGTTATCATTGTACGAACAATTGAAAATGTGCAGCCCTGCCCCAGTTCTCACATATCAAATTAAACAGTAATTGATTTTTTCTAAATAATAAAAAATAAAACAAAAATTGCCATCCCCCTGCAATATAGATTAAGTCTTTGAAAATTACATTCTCTACCTGAATCATGAACAATTAGTTTCGATCTTAGTGTCCCTTTAAGTTATATTTAGACATATTATAGAGGAAACAAATATTTATTAAAGTGATGGTAAACTTGACATGTTTTAAAATCAGATCTAAAATTTAAGGGATACTTTACAAGTTGTGGGCGCGATCCGATATAGATCGCAGTTTGCGGCGCAAGCGAGGGAACCGGCGTCGCCCGCAGTTTCAGCTCGCAACTCGAGCTATCCCATATAGGTCGCCGTCAGATGCTAACGTGCCGTAAGTCTGACAAACCAGCGATGTCCAGAAATCTGCGCAAGTACAAATTTCTGGCGTCGCCAGTGACTTGCGGCACGTTAGAAACTGCCGGCGCCTATAAAACCTGACTAAAGTCTAAAACACCCGCACTGTCTAACACGCCTCCCTAACATAGCCCGCACTGTCTAACACGCCTCCCTAACATAGCCCGCACTGTCTAACCCTCTATCCGCTATCCCACCTCACTAGCCTAACAATAAAAAAGCTATTAACCCCTAAACCGCCGCTCCCGTACCCCGCCGCAACCTAATAAAGTTGTTAACCCCTAAACCGCCGCTCCCGTACCCCGCCGCCATCTCTATTATATCTATAACCCCCTAAAGTGAGCCCCTAACACCGCCGCCATCTATATTAAAATTATTAACCCCTAATGTAAGCCCCTTACACCGCCGCCATCTCTATTAAAATGATTAACCCCTAATTTAATCTACCTACCCCGCCGCCAGCTATATTATCTATATTAACCCTAAGTATAGTTAATATAGTTATTACATTATATATATTAACTATATTAACCCTAATTATATTAGGGTTAATATAGTTACTATAGTATTTATATTAACTATATTAACTCTATCTAACCCTAACACCCCTAACTAAATTTATATTAAATTAATCTAATTCATTTATAAACTAAAATATTCCTATTTAAATCTAAATACTTACCTATAAAATAAACCCTAAGATAGCTACAATATAATTAATAATTACATTGTAGCTATGTTAGGGTTAATATTTATTTTACAGGTAAATTGTTAATTATTTTAACTAGGTATAATAGATATTAAATAGTTATTAACTATTTAATATCTACCTAGTTAAAATAATTACCCAATTACCTGTAAAATAAATCCTAACCTAAGTTACAAATACACCTACACTATCAATAAATTAAATAAACTACAAACATCTATCTAAAAATACAATTAAATTAACTAAACTAAATTACAAAAAAAAACAAACACTAAATTACAAAAAATAAAAAAAAGATTACAAGATTTTTAAGCTAATTACACCTATTCTAAGCCCCCTAATAAAATAATAAACCCCCAAAATAAAAAAAATTCCCTGCCCTATTCTAAATTAAACAAATTTCAAAGCTCTTTACCTTACCAGCCCTTAAAAGGGCCTTTTGTGGGGCATGCCCCAAAGAATTCAGCTCTTTTGCATACAACAAATACAATCCCCCCCCCATTACAACCCACCACCCACATACCCCTATTCTAAAACCACCCAAACCCCCCTTAAAAAAGCCTAACACTACCCCCCTGAAGATCTCCCTACCTTGTCTTCACCACACCGGGCCGAACTCCTGATCCGATCCGGGCGATGTCTTCCTCCAAGCGGCAAAGAAGAATTCTTCCTCCGGCGATGTCTTCCTCCAAGCGGCAAAGAAGAATTCTTCCTCCGGCGACGTCTTCCTCCAAGCGGCAGCAAAGTCTTCATTCTTCCGGCGGCATCTTCAATCTTCTTTCTTCGCTCCGCCGCCGCGGAGCATCCATCCCGGCCGACTGCTGTACTACGAATGAGGTACCTTTAAATGACGTCATCCAAGATGGCGTCCGCCGAATTCCGATTGGCTGATAGGATTCTATCAGCCAATCGGAATTAAGTTAGAAAAATCTGATTGGCTGATTGAATCAGCCAATCAGATTCAAGTTCAATCCGATTGGCTGATCCAATCAGCCAATCAGATTGAGCTCGCATTCTATTGGCTGTTCCGATCAGCCAATAGAATGCGAGCTCAATCTGATTGGCTGTTCGGATCAGCCAATCGGATTGAACTTGAATCTGATTGGCTGATTCAATCAGCCAATCAGATTTTTCTAACTTAATTCCGATTGGCTGATAGAATCCTATCAGCCAATCGGAATTCGGCGGACGCCATCTTGGTTGACGTCATTTAAAGGTACCTCATTCGTAGTACAGCAGTCGGCCGGGATGGATGCTCCGCAGCGGCGGAGCGAAGAAAGAAGATTGAAGATGCCGCCGGAAGAATGAAGACTTTGCTGCCGCTTGGAGGAAGACGTCGCCGGAGGAAGAATTCTTCTTTGCCGCTTGGAGGAAGACATCGCCGGAGGAAGAATTCTTCTTTGCCGCTTGGAGGAAGACATCGCCCGGATCGGATCAGGAGTTCGGCCCGGTGTGGTGAAGACAAGGTAGGGAGATCTTCAGGGGGGTAGTGTTAGGCTTTTTTAAGGGGGGGTTGGGTGGTTTTAGAATAGGGGTATGTGGGTGGTGGGTTGTAATGGGGGGGGGATTGTATTTGTTGTATGCAAAAGAGCTGAATTCTTTGGGGCATGCCCCACAAAAGGCCCTTTTAAGGGCTGGTAAGGTAAAGAGCTTTGAAATTTGTTTAATTTAGAATAGGGCAGGGATTTTTTTTTATTTTGGGGGTTTATTATTTTATTAGGGGGCTTAGAATAGGTGTAATTAGCTTAAAAATCTTGTAATCTTTTTTTTATTTTTTGTAATTTAGTGTTTGTTTTTTTTTGTAATTTAGTTTAGTTAATTTAATTGTATTTTTAGATAGATGTTTGTAGTTTATTTAATTTATTGATAGTGTAGGTGTATTTGTAACTTAGGTTAGGATTTATTTTACAGGTAATTGGGTAATTATTTTAACTAGGTAGATATTAAATAGTTAATAACTATTTAATATCTATTATACCTAGTTGAAATAATTAACAATTTACCTGTAAAATAAATATTAACCCTAACATAGCTACAATGTAATTATTAATTAT